>NC_060956.1:7145498-7197998 GCF_910589235.1 Vespa crabro | reverse complement strand
ACACCCCCAGCTCCTTAGGTCGTTTCTCACGTCTATTCTAATACATAAACGTCGTGGGTCCTGCTTTATTAAATGAACTACATTGTATATGATTTCCCATCGTTCCCTCCCCCCGTTTCCTCTTTTTCACCATCTATATTTCTATCTTTGTCTTTTCATACGTTCTGAGCATACGTGTTGTATATATTTGTATAGGTTCATACCTATGTATATATATATATATATATATCTATATATATATATATATATATATATACATATAAAGAAACGAAAAAAGAGATATTCCCTCGCGATCTTTCAAAAAAAAAAAAAAAGAAAAAAGAAAAAAAAGAAAAAATAAACCATTTCTTTGAACGGTATGCTCGATAAAACGATTAAATCGGCGACGTTTCTTCCATCCGATTTACGATCGTTCACGATAAACCACAGTCTTAACGATCGCTCTTTCGATTTATCGTTAGTTAATCGTATCGATCGTTTTCCTTGCCTTTTTCCCTTAAGATCTTAAATCTCTTGAGTTCATTGCAGAGAAGCAGTCGAGTTTCAGTATCTCACAATACAGATACAATTGCTCTGACAGAAAGTAAGAAAGATAAAGAAAAATAGAAAAAGAAAGAGAGAGAGAGAGAGAGAGAGAAAGAAAGAGAGAGAAAGAGAGGAAAAGAGAATAAGAAAAAAAATAAAAAAGAGAAAAAGAGAGGGGGGGGCGGGCAAGGAGGAAGAGGAGGAGGTGAAGATGGAGAAGAGAAACCAGCACCGACCACGCTTATAATATAATATTCATATTTCGAACGAAAGATCTTATCTCTTAAATGAATCGAACGCGCTCCGATTCGAGATATCTCGAAGTCGAGAGAGCCGGACGCATTGTAATGGCTACGAGAGGCGAAAGACGAAGGTTGCCACGGTTGTATGCGTTAAAACTAATACATCATGAGAAAGAGTCTCTCTCTCTCTCTTTCTTTCTCTCTTCTCCTTTTCTGCTTATTCTCCATCTTCTTCCTCTTCTTCTTGTTCTCCTTCTTCTTTTTAGACTCCGTACAGTCGGTGTCAGAAGGAGAACTCATTGTTTTAGGGTTGCGAATAATAATCGACGTACGACGTATCGATCTGATCGGTCGGATCAATCGATGAATCGATCGATCGATCGTTTGATCTATCTACCTATCTATATATCTATCCTATAGGACACGCCTGCGTTTAAATCGTCGCGCATCGTTGTTAACGATACCGATCGTTAATTTCGAATTTATTATACCATCTCTTGGCAACAACAAGAAAAAAGAATGTAAAAAAGGAAAAAAGAGACAAGTAAAGAAAAAAAAAGAAACGAAAGAGAGAAAGAAAGCGATATAAAGAAAGAAAGAAAGAAAGAAAAAAAAAATTAGAAAGAGAGATGATATGACTTCCAAATCTCACATCGTTAATATTTAACCCTTCGAATCTTCCCCTTCCTCTACCCCACCCTTTCTCGTTCACTCTCGATCGACTCTTCTTTTAACGAGAAACGAAAGGCTTCGAAAACTCGTTCGTATATAACACAACATAGACGACGACGAAAACGACGAAGACGATGACGAAAAGAACGACGACAAAGACGATGACGACAAGGTCGACGACGATCGACGAGGACTATATATGATACAGGAAGATTAGAACTCCGAAAAAGAATTCGTTTTTTGAATTGGTACGGCTTCTATCTAAGCATTACCAGCAGAAAAATATCCGTGCTGCTTTAGAGGAAAGAGAACTACTCTACTACTACTACTACTGCTACTACTACTACTACTACTACTACTACACTACTACTACACTACTACTACTACTACTACCACTACTATGTCGAAGAAATGCCACGGCGGGGCAATTAATCATATTTCGAAAATCATTCCAGCCGACGAGATCTGACCGAACAGATAGAAAGAAGGAAAAGAGAGAGAGAGAGAGAGAGAGAGCATCTTGAAACTCCAGAGTCATAGGGAGCCACTATATGGGGTGTTTGACCCAGCTTGCTCCCCTCACCTCACCCTCCTCTCTTTTTCTCTTACTCTCTCTCTCTTTCTTTCTATCTTTTTTTCTAAAAAAAACTTCACTGCTTACCCAAACGAACGAAACAAGTAGATGAACGGAATAAGTAAATGAAAATTCCACCCTCTCTCTCTCTCTCTCTTTGTCTCTTTCTCATCTCCTTCTCTCTTCTCTTTCTCTCATTCGATAGATATCTTAACATTAATTCTTAATCGTCCTTCATGAAAACGAAGTATTATATGGATCTCTTCTTCTCGAGGTTCTCTTTGATTCAAACTGAACTACAAGCTTTATTTTTTTTTCATTTCTTTTTCTATTTTTTTTTCTTTTTCTCTTTTCAACTTCTCTTTCTCTTCTTCTTCTTCTTCTTATAGTCCCTCTTCTCCTCCTCTATATATCGAACATAGTATCGAACGATACAGGCAAATGCGATGGCTATCGGAGTCCGAAACGGACGGACTATAATAATCAATAATAATACGTAAGAAAGCGTACGTCCTTAAATTTATAGATCGAAATACGCGGCGGCTACTCTTCGCTTTTTCAGCACCGTGCTCCACCGAACGAGAAACCAGTCCCTTCTCTTTCTCTTTCTCTTTCTCTTTCTCTTTCTCTTTTTCTCTCTCTTTCTCTCTTTCCTCTTCACCCCTTTCGCAAACTCCTCGCTAAGATTTACATCCCTCCAATTAAACCTTAATTACAGTATGCCGAACACGAATTACCGATGGGATAACCGGGTAAATAAGAGAAGAATCCGCGAGTCGTGTCAAAAGAAACTCGCGACCGTATCTTAAAAAACGCCCACGCCTATACTGTGCAACTAAGAAAGAGAGAAATAATGTCGCTTTTACTTGGACATATTTCTTTTTTTTGTTGTTACAATTTTTATTATTTTTTTTTTTATTTTTATTTATTTACTTATTCCTTTCCCTATTTTTTTTTCTTTTTTCTTTTCTTTTTTTTTTGGATAAAAACAAGTAACACAATTTTTTCTGTACAAAATAAAGATTGAACAACTTAGAAAGATAAACACATTCTTTTGTTCGTGACCAAAAATCGAATCATATTATTTTTTCATTAAATCGTTCGTAAATTGAAAATGGATGGGACAGTTTTTGATGTAAATAAATCAAAAAAAGAAAAAAACAAAAAGGAAAGAAGAAAAATAAAAGAAAGAAAGAGAGTGACAGAGAGAGAGAGAGAGAGAGAGAGAGAGAAAAGAAGAAAAACGTCAAAAGGAAATGCAATTTGAATTGAATCATATCATATAAATGGATGGACCCAAAACCAAAATGATACGAGTTCGGTGGTAAAAAAAAAGTAAAAAAAAAAAAAAAAACGAGAGCTAAGGTCGCGGAGGAACGTTTATCTCTGAGTCCACTCCTCCTCCAACCCCTTTTTCTCATCCAAGCACAGGCGGGATTTTTAAATTTTGTCACGTTCAAGTTTAAACACAGTCATTTGTTGCGATCTCCGGAGCGGTGCCGCCTGTGTCTTTCGCCGATGCCGATGCGATCTCTCTCTCTCTCTCTCTTTCTCTCTTTCTCTCTTTCTCTCTTTCTCTCTCTCTCTCTCTCTCTTTATTACCCTTATTCCACCTTTTCTCCGCGAGTAGTATACTTTTTCTTCCTTTTCGATTATACTCTCTCTCGCATACCCTCTGTCCTCGATATATCCGTTGCATTCGATTCTTTCTTCCCCTCCCCCTCCTTTCTCTCTCTCTCTCTCTCTCTCTCTTTGATTTCTTTTTTTGTTCTTTTCTTTTTTCTTCTCATACGTTTCGCTTTGTTTCAGTGTATTCCTTAGGAAAGGGGACCGAGCGAGGCCGATCTCCTTTTCCTTGCCTGGAAATTACGCTATTTCGAAATTATAACATCTGCAGGAGCAAGGGCGGATGTAGTTTCGTCGCGACGATCATCTCTCTCTCTCTCTCTCTTTCTCTTTCCCTTTCTCTTTCTTTGTCTTTCTTTCTCTCTTTCTCTTTTTGAAAGAAAAAGAAAAAGAGGAAGAAGAAGAAGAAGAAGAAAAAGAAGGGGAGGGCAACCATTCGCTCGAGGAGACTATTGTTTTTTCTGAGGCCTCCATGTAATGACGTCGAGGAGGGTTTAAAATCGATCGTGGCTCGAAAATGCATTTCGTTTCTCCATGTTCGCGATCCAGACCGAAGATTAGCTAATCGTTCGACTTACTACGATTCGACGATTTTCTCTCTCTCTCTCTCTCTTTCTCTCTCTCTCTCTTTCTTTCTTTCTCTTTCAGTCATTTAAATGCTATTCCTACTGATAGAAACGTATTACACAGACTGACGACACTTTTTGCACGTAATCTTCTAAAATTACTCGAACTGGAAATACCATTTCTCTATCTAATCTAATCTTTCTTGTAATATTTAAATCGACTCGTTTATCGTTCTACGATTCTTGGGAATTTTAAATTCTTTTAATTCTTTACGATAAAAACATGAAAGAAGAAAGAGAGAGAGAGAGAGAGAGAGAGAGAGAGAGAAAGAGAACGAGAAAGAAAAAAAGCAGAGAGAGAGAGAGAGAGAGAAAGAGAGTAACGATGGAAGCCCTTTTCTCTCATCGTTAATTCGAAATATCTCATTCGTACCATCGCAATTTTCGAATGGACGAGAGGTAGAAACTGCGAATGGTCCGGCAAAAGGTAAGAAGATCAGAACGAAAAATAAGGGAGTAAAGGAATGAAGAAAAAAAAAGAAAAGAAAAGAAAAGAAAAGAAAAGAGAAGAAAAGAAAAGAAAAGGTAAGAAAAGAAAAGAAAAGAAAAGGAAAGAAAGTAAGGGGAGGTAGAAATAAAGAGAAAAGAGCTACGAGGGCATCGGAAGGATCCGAGGAGGGCAGAAGAAATCGCGATACCATAATATCGCGGTTATACCAGGGTCTGTCTCTTTTCAAATAATTCAAAAACCGGCCGATCGAACATATATTCCTCTTGGTCGGACTCGCAGCTCTCGCACCGTGTAATTATCGTAGAGAGAGAGAGCCCCGAACGGATCCTTGAATCGCTGAATGCCCGCAGTGGCGATCAACCTTCTTCTTCAACCTCGAACCAGCCATTCGACCATCTTCGTTTCCTTAGAGACTGACTCTCATGATATGTAGGAAGAGAAGTAATGTAAGATTTTAAAAGCTGCTTCGCTGCTTTTTTCCTTTCGTTTTCTTTTTCCGTCTTCTTCTTTTTCTCTTTTCTTTTCTTTTTTTTTTATTCCCCTCCACCTCCCCCTTACTCACCCCCGACGTCGTCAACCAAGAAACGACGAGCCGACACGATACCTCGGCCAATTAACCACGTACATCGACATGTTACGGATTTCCAATGCATAATCTTCGTCGATCTACGATCGGCGATAAATTTGATCGTTAAATCTTCTATTAAAGTATTAACATTCATTTCTTGTCATAGCTACATCATTTTGTATCTCGCTAATGAAAATTAAAACATCTTTATGAGCGTTTATAAACGTTTAATTTGTTATTAATATTGATTTTCAATGTATATATACATAAATATATATATATATTTATATATATTTATATAATGTTAATTATAATAATGAATAAATAAATTAACAATATCTATAATTATAAGATATAATACGAATGATAATGTTGATATAATATGATATATATATATATATATATATATATATATATACATACATATATACATATATATATATATAATTTCTTTTTTATTATATCAAAATTTTGTTCGATTTTGATTTTTTATTAATTTTATTATATATTTTATAATTATTATATATTTTATTATATATTTAATGTTTAAATTTTTACGGATTTAATAAATGTTAATAAAGACGCACATAATCTTAATCATTTCTCTTGAGGATTTTGATAAGATTAAGATAACAATTAAAGGACGATTAATCGATTGCTATATTTTCGATCATATTAAATTCTATTCATTTACCCTTTACCTTCTTTAAAACGGAACCGCTCCTCTTTTTTCCTTTTGACCCTTTTTTGTATCTTTTGATGATCCTTTCAAAAAAATAGATAGAATTACGGATCCAGGTAGATCAATATCAAATATTTTCAATGTAATCGATGCTTTTCTTCTGCACCATCAACTATGATAATAACGATGATAACGATTCACTTTTTCATACTTTTCGACTTGTTTCAAACTTTTATTCTTAAAAAACGTTCCGAAACAACGCGAGGTAAAGAAAATAATATTATCCGTATCTTTGTTTTTCACGAAGTTTCCTTTAAAATTCTTTATCTTATCGAGAGCCGACAAATAATTCCAATCTCTTTCTTGTATCGTTCGAAAATCTTTGTGCAAAAAAATCAAATTAGAAAAAGTTCCCCTATCGTAATATAATTTCACTGCGAATATATGAATCGATTAAGATCTATTTCTGATTCATTTCGATTACTATCATTCGAGTATTTACATAATGAAACTTAACTATATTGAGTACTAAATTGTTTGGAAAGTTCATAACATTTTTCCATATATAAACATAAGTTGTATACAATACATAAATATCAAAACATATATATATATATATATATATATATATATATATATATAAGACAGTAAAAATTATTTTACGCGTATGCATTGAAACAAGGCATTTGATTATCAAGTTCATTGAAATATTTTTGTTTTTCAAAATTAAACAATTAATTTTACATCCACACACATACACACACACACATACAAAAAGGTTGTATCTCAATGAGTATCTCAATGAAGATAAAAATCAATCGACATGAATTTTCCAAGACAACTCGTTACTTAGATATAATTATTTGTAAATTGATATATATATATATATATATATATATATATCAATATATATCAATTATATATATATATTCTAATTTATTATATTAATATATTAAATATAATATATTATTATTTATATATATAATAATAAATAATATATACATATATATACGAAAAAAGAAAATAATATAATGGTCAAAAAAATTATTAAATTCTTCGAAAAGGGAAAAGCTAGATATGCATAGAAAGTTTTATAAATGATGAAGGGAGTGGAGGCAGAGGTCAGTCCGAGAGAATTATCATGGACGCACGAGGCAGCCATATGATTAGCTCGAAGGTGTCTAATCATGTGTTCGCGAACACGAGCCACTCTTCATTTCCTCCTTTTTACATTATCCTATAAATTAGAAAAACTCATATTAAAATACAATATGATATTATGACAAAATATCGATGAGTTTATTTAATCTCTCTTTTAAAAATGATTTATCCTAAAACTCATAGGGTGATTTAAATATAGTCGTAGAAGGTAAAACAGCCATACATTTTCCCACGCGACACAACCTGGAACGTATTTTGAAAACAAAAAGTTGAAATGCTTAGGAAAGAGAGAAAAGGAAAAAAGAAAAGAAAAAAAGAAAAAAAAAGGAAAAAAAAAGGAAAAAAAAAAGAAAAGGAAAAAGAAAACGTCGACGAAGGGTTACCCTTCGTACGAGAAAGAGAAAGATCGGAAAGTGGTAGGATTGGAAGAAACGACTTCCGGTTTGATAAAAACTCTCTTCTTCCCTTCGTAGCTTTACTTTCTTTCTCTCTCCCCCCCCCCGCCATCCCTCTGTGTCACTCTTTTTCTGTCTCTCTCTCTTTTTTTTCCTTCCTAACGTATGTACAACTTTTTGGGAACGTCGAATACGATATCGAAACTAGTCCCGACTTCATCTTCGTCCTTTTCTCATTTAGAAAATGAAATATGAATTGCGTGGGAAGATCTTTCGTCTATCTTAAAATAATTTAACGAACCCGAAGAAACGTCCGGGATTTAGGATGATGAAATTAGACGAATGAAGGGATAATACCTAGGAACTTAGTGTGAAATATTCCCAAGGAAAAATATAATAAAAGGGGACAGAAGGGTGTAACGGTTCGTGTGATAGCAGATGCACACTACGTGAAATAGTAGAAGTAGAAGAAGAGAAGAAGAAGGGAAGAAAGAGAAAAAATGAAATGAACGTTAGTTTCGTTGGTTCGCGTAAAAAACGATTAAAATATTTTTCTCATGCCGTTCGATCATTAGAATTTTCACGCTACCGAGGAAACTCTTTGACGGGTGGCGCTTGATCGATGAATCGTTCGCTCTTGAAGTGCGTACCCCTGAAAACCCCTTCTCTCTCTTACTCTCTCTCTCTCTCTCTCTCTCTCTCTCTCTCTCTCTCTCTCCGTCTTTCTCCTCCGATTACGACGATGAAAAATTTCGCGAGGGTGACTGATGAACACGATAGAGAAATGATGGTGCGAGGAGAGGGGAAGGTAGCAAAAAAAGAAGAAGAAGAAAAAAAAACAGAAAGAACGATCGAGCAAAAGGAATCCGAGAAACGACGGAAATTTGGCTGGATGGTTTGTGAAAAAGAAGAAAAAAAATAAAAAAAAAAGAAAAAGAAAAAAAAATATATACGGACGATCAGGTAGAACGGTAAATAAAGAGCGAGAATGATTAATCGATTCTTATGAATCCTTCTCACCCCCTGCAGTCACCCTCTCCAAAAGTATCCCCTCTTCTATCTTACAATTTTCCTAACGTGAGGGTCACGAAATTATTTTCCTTTTTTCTTTTCGTTTTTTCTTTCGTTTTTTTCTTTCGCACGACACTTCGGGAAAAATACCGGCGTAAATTATCAAAACAAAGTCATTTAGAAAAAGAAGGAAAGAAAAAAAAACAAAAAAAGCGTACGTGGGCGGAAATGAAATTTACCATGCGTTCTTGGGGAAAAAAAAGAAAAAAAAATATATATATATAAAAGAAACCATAGCTCCGTTCGACTTTGAATAAAAAAGTAAAGTAAGGGCTGTTAACGGTGTACGGCAATATAGAGTGGATATATTTTCAAATTACCACACTTCCCACAACCTGCGACCCTTTTACGAGATTCCACCCTTCCTTCGAAAATGAGTAAAAAAACACCCTCCTTCTCTTCCTCCTCCTCCTCCACCTTTTCTCTCTCTCTCTCTCTCTCTCTCTCTCTCTCTTTCTTTTTCTCTCTTTGGTTCGTTGAAATCGTGTGAACTAGTGATGACTCGAGTGATTTAAAAATATAAACTCCGTGGTAAAGAATTTGTCGAGTTAACGAGACTACCTCCACTCATTCACTTTGGATGAAACTGATTTACTTAAGTGAGGGTTCGTTTTACGATTCGCCAGATTAAAGGGACGACTGCGATTAGAAAAAGCTACTTATTTCTTACTCCTAACCTTCTTCTTATTCTTTTTACTTCTTTAGAAGCAGAAGCAGAAGGGTTCAACGGCCAAGAATCTGCGTATTTGGAAATCTAAAATTGTGTAGC
Source organism: Vespa crabro (assembly GCF_910589235.1). Classification (NCBI taxonomy): domain Eukaryota; kingdom Metazoa; phylum Arthropoda; class Insecta; order Hymenoptera; family Vespidae; genus Vespa; species Vespa crabro. Next base: position 7,188,636 of record NC_060956.1, on the reverse strand, counting down.
AAGCGATAAGTCCCCACCGGTGTGGGCCATGTGCGTCTTTCTTTCTTAGGAATGGTCGAAGAGAGCCTGGAAGAAGAGAAGGGCCGCCGATGGAGAGCCTGCTGTTTCTCAACTCGCTATCTCATCGAGCGCGTTTCGGTTCCGAAGGCCTACGAAGGAATGACGGAGGAGTTAGAGGTGGATGCTTTTGCTGGATAATGCTAAAAGTGCATCAGCGTAGTGTATTGATCCGAAAGAAACTGTAAATCCTCTATTTTATCTTTTAGCGTAGTGACAATATTTTTAATCAAACTTCAAATGCTTTCTCGATGATGTACTTAAAAAAAAAAAAAGAAAAAGAAAAAGAAGAAGAAAAAAGAAAAGAAAAAAAAAGAACAATAAGAAAAAGGAAAGAAGAAGAGAAAAGAAAAAAGAAAAAGTAAAAAAAGTTCAATAAACAAATTCGAAGAATTTTTTTGAAAAACGAACCAATCGATACAGATTATTCGTCGTAATAATTTTCATATTAAAAAAAAAAAAAAAAAAAAAAAAAAAACAAAAGAAGAAAAAATAAAGAAAGAAATTATCACACGCATCAAATGAAATATAATTAAGAGTAAATATTCGTAAGGTTTGTTTACGTTTTATAAAACTCGTAATTAATGATCGAGGGAATTGATAGATGATAAAAGGATCGATATATTCCTACGCCAATGAAACAGTTCCGTCGGATGGTTCGATATAGAACGACAGACTTACGAGTCGCGATCGTACAAGCACATGATTTTTCAAATCGAAAGAGCCACTAGACGACGCAAAGCGGCTACGAGACGAATGGTATTTCAATGTAGTGTGGAGTAAAGTTTTTCGAGGTAAACGAAGAGAGAGAAAGAGAGAGAAAGAGAGAGGGTGGGGAGAGAGAAAGAGAAAAAGGGTGGGAGAGAGAGAGAGAGAGAGAGAGAGAACGTGATCGAGCTGTAAACGATTCGAGTGGTTTTCCTGTAAATAATAATAAGATAGATTTCGTGAGACCTTTTCAAGATCTTTCTTTTCAATCCCTACAATCTTTTCGAGATACCATCGAAATAATTCGAAAATTAGATCAATGATACTCTCATATATTTTATACTAAAAATATACAGATATGTAAGTAAATGAAATAAATTATGTTTGAAATGAAATTAAACATAACAAAAATCAATGATAATCAAGTGTCATTGACCTTTACGCCTACGAATGAAGAAGAAAGAATCTTTGATCCTTGATCTTTTCTAGATAATTATAAAATAATTAAATAATTGTTAACTATCGATTAATTGGTTAACTGTGTTTGACGACTCCAACGATGTTGAATTGTACATCATCTTGTAACTATCTATTTAAGAAAATTGATCACAATGCTACCAATTTAAATCTAAATTTATCATGTGCTTCTACTATCACCTCTGCGACTCGACAGGACTTCAAAAGCCAGACTGTGCTACGTACCTACTCTACTTTTACTCAGAGTTCTTAGGAGTTCCATCAGGATTTAGTTTAAGTATCATCCAACCTCTAGATCAAAAATCAATTCCTCAGCTCGATCGTTAAGAACACCGTTCCGTGATTCTAAGAAAGAAGCTTTCCTTTGTTCCTTGGTCCTTTCCCATCACACATTCCGATCAGTCTAGGCTCTAGTCCTCGCAATGGTTCTACTCACTCCAGCAATCATTCGAATCTCATGATCAAAGCGTGTTGCTCCCTCATTGAACATCCTCACACGCTTTAACCAAAGCCTTGATCCTCTCATGACCATCCTATCCGTAGAGTAGCCGTTTACCAGAACGAATCTCATGATCAAAACGTGCAATACTCCGTCAGCATCCTTTACTATTGCTATTATCCCTTGCGTTCCTTTCGATGACCTTCTGTATCGATATTCCGTACTCCTTGATTTTCTTTGCATTTTTTCTTGATCCTCTTCTTCGTTCATTATTTTAGGATTTCATTATCAATCAGAATAGATAGACGACGTATCATAGCTCAGAGACTAATGTCAGTCCTATTTAACTACCTAACAGTTCAAATAATCGAAAGACACAGTGTCATTTCAAATTATATCAACTATTATTATTGCTGCTGTTATCGTCCTTGTAAACATCTTTATTGACTCTTATTTATCCTTCTCATATCTAACATTATAATATCTTCTTTCATGTCATACAATTATTTCCAGATAGCCATTATTATCATCATTGGTATTAATGCTGTCGATATTTTCCTGATTGTCGTCACTTGCCGCCATCACTTGTCGCCACTTGTCGCCAAATGTTGTTAAATGACACCGAATGTCGCCGAATAATGTTGCCGAATGTTACCACTTGTCGCCACTTGTCGTCAAATGTTTCCGAATGTCGACGAATGTCTCCGAATGTCGTCGAATGTAACCAAATATTGTCGAATGTCGCTGAATGTCGTCACTTGTCGTCATACATTTGTCCTGTCTTGTCCTGTCCTGTCCTATCTGTGGCAGGACATGTTTTACTAAATTAAAAAATTCATTTTTTTCTCCTTATTTCGTTGCTGATTTAAAATATTCAAAAATATTTAATATCTAAAAATGATTTTGAGTTTTTTATTAAAATTTCGACTCAATAAACGAGAGATCATACATATCAATGAATTTGATTTACAAAATCATTGATTGAAATTTTTTTAATTGATTAGAAAAAAAAATCAATAGAAATTTCGTTGGAATTTAATTCTATTTTATAACATCCCCATTAAACACCATGCGTGACGAGTATATTCCTTATCTCTTAATTTTTCCTTAGACAAGTCAGATATACATTTTATAAATAGACTTACACAGATCAATGACTCCATCATATATTTAATATTAAAAATAGGTAAGCTCAAGTGATTAAATGTTATAGAGATACGTTTAAGAAAAAAAAGAAAAAAAAAAAAAGAATTCATAAAAATGAATGATAATCAAATGCCATTGACACGTATTAATTTTTTTTTAAGTATTAATGAAAAAAAAAAAAAAAAAAATAAAAAAAAAATAAAAAAAAAAGAATAAAAATAAAAAAGAACATTTCAAATCCCTGTTCGTATATTCCATCCGTATTTGGAATAAAACGGGGGCGGCAGCATCCATTCGGTACTTCCCATTATCTGATTCTATTTTTACACCGACTTCTCTTCCTTGGCCGAAGGCGTCCTCCCGGCTTTTCGTTTCGTACAACACACAACGCATTAAACCCATAGACGACACTAAGCCGATCCACGATCCCCGAAACAGGATTTTTCTTTCTTTTTCTATCTTTTTTCATCTTTTTATTTCTCTCCATTTTTTTCCCCTTTTTCTTTCTTTTTTATTTTTCGTCGCGTCTCGTAAGATCTCGAGAATTTCACGCGAGTCACGTTTTGAGCGAGGGATCACGCGCCCGAGTTCCAAACTGAGATTTTTTTCGAACAGCCTAAGTGATAGGCACAGAGAGAGAAAGAGAGAGAGAGAGAGAGAGATTAAACAAAGATCATTTCTTTTTTACGAATCAAAATCCATATCACTTTTATATACGACGTGGAAGAACACGTGTTACATGAATATTTTACAAACACGAATGATATCGATGTAGAAAAGTTTAAAAAAAAAAAAGAAAAATAAATAAATAAATAAAAAAATAAGTTAAACGATACTTGATGACGATTAGAGAAGTTAAAAAAAGTTCGAGTCTTTTTTATAATCGCCAATCGAGTTATCAACTTGAGAGATTAAAAGATAAGGGAAATAAATAAGACATGTTCTGCTCGCGGATAATATCGCGATGAGATACCGATGACGAGACCGACGACAAGGACAAGAAGGATATCAAAAAGAAAAAAAGAAAAATATCCTACTTACGTATATATGTACTCTTAATAATATAGTGGCTCCTTGATAGGACGTTCTTCGAGATTGCAGTAGGGTGTACAGCTGTTACGTGCAGCTGACAGAAAAAAAAGGGGTTAAGGACCTCGACAGAGAGTCTTCGAGAGTAAGAAAGAAAAAGGAAGAGGCAAGAGAAAGAGAGAGAGAGAGAGAGAGATTTACTTCGATCGTGTGGTCTCGAACGGGAAGGAAGAAATAAAAAAAGAAAAAAGAGAAAAAAATAATAATAATATAAAGGAAAGGAAAGAAAAAAGGTCTACAACCCTTCGCGATTTCTGGATTTCCGCGTCTCTTTAGTAACCCGAGAAGCGAAAACAGTGGGGCAGGTAGGTAAAAAAAAAAAAAAGAAAAAGAAAAAGAAGGGAGAAATAAGCGTAGAAGGGGGAGGAAATCGTATAAAGTAACCCCTTTCGAGGAAAAACCCTTTGAGTTCCTACGTAAGAATATCGACGAAAAGGTGGAAGAAATGAAAGAGAAAAAAAGGTTACTACACACTTATGAAACGGTAAAAATCGAAAAACGAGATGACATCTCACGGCTTACCAGCTTTTACTTCCCTTTTTTCTTCCTTTTTTATTTTTTTCTCTTTCCTATTTCTCTCTCTCTCTCTCTCTCTCTCTCTCTCTCTCTCTCTCTCTTTCTTTCTTTTACTCTTATTCTTTTTCTTTATCATAGACTAGGATCATGACGGAAGCCCTACGAGATTCCTTCGGTAGAAGTCTCGCGATCAAAACGGGAAGCTCCTACACGCGTTGGCAGCTGTGTTTTCTCAAGGGATTTTCGATTTTACGCGATTTCACCTCACCTTTCACTCCTTTTCCACAAGATCGAAGGAAGAATCTTCTTTCTTTTTTTTTTCTTTTTTTTTTCTTTTATTATTATTATTATTATTATTATTTTCTTTTTTTTTCTTTCCATTTTTTCTTTTTATTTTCTTACCACTTTGCTGACGATGTTCTCGCATCGAAGAGATAGATCTCAAAAAGGTTGCGTTATCCGTACGAACGATCGAGTTTGACATTAAATCCAGATATCCTCGGGCTCTCTCTCTCTTTCTCTCTCTCTCTCTCTGTTCTTCTGTTAGGATATTTGATAGTCCAGAACCAGTATCGAAGAGAGATAGATAGATAGATAGATAGAAAGAGAGAGAGAGAGAGAGAGAGAGAGAAATCGAAACGGTGTAGTATCTCGATAACTCATCGTCCTTCCCCCTTTCCAAAATACATTTCAAGATCTTTCTTGTTTCTTTCTTACGAAACGTTCTGTAAAAGTTGAAAATAAAAGAAAAAAAGAAAAGAGAAAAGAAAAAAATAAAAAAAAAAAAAGAAAAAAGAAACAAAGGAAATAAAAGAGGAAAGGAAATGTTATAACGATCGTTACAAAATGATTTTCGATCTATCATTATTCTTAATCGTGTAAGACAACGATAACTAACGGTAACGATGCTCTACTATTTCTACGATGGTAAAAGCGAAGTACGATGATAACGCACTTTTCTTTCCTTCTCATTGTCTCCAGACGAGAGTAGAACGCTCCTTTTTTTTTTTTATAACAGCTGCACCTTATACTTACTTACCTAGCTACTTCTTTCTTTCTCTCTCTCTTTCTCTTTCTCTTTCTCTCTTTTTCTTTTCTTTTATTTAAATCTCCCGCCGTCGCTTTTATTTTCCCCTTGATACTTAAAAAAAAGATGAGGGAAGAAAAAAAAAACAAAAAAGTAGGAAAAGAAAGGAAAAAAAAAAGAACTCGAACGAAGAACGAAGAGAGTAAAGAAAGAAAGAATGAAAGAAAGAGACGAAAAATCTCTAAGTCCCGAGAAAGCCTTTTTCCCAGGACTCAGGTATATATACCTAAAGTTGCGTTAGATATAGCTAGGTATAACACTAACCGGGGTTCCTCCGTTAAATCCTGGATCTTGTCTTTCTATTTGAATAAGATTCACCCTGTTTATCATTTTCTACTACTCTACCTCTCTCTCTCTCTCTCTTTCTTTCTCTTTTTCTATTTATCCCTATTTCGCGAGTCTCACCCTTTCGCATAACTCGCACGCCGGGTAGTCGTATTATATACGTAAAAAGTCTTTTCCCAAGGGGTAAAATAACCTTCGAATGCCCCACCACTTCTCTCTTGCACTCTCTCCCTCTCTCTCTCTCCCTCCCTCTCCCTCTCGCTCTCTCTCTATCTCTCTCTCTCTTTCATTCTCTTCTTTTTACCCCTTCGACGTCAGTTTCCAACGTCAAATTAGAATTTTGTACGGACCGGCTGTCTGAAAAATTTGATTTTCACCTGGTGGCTCCCTTCTACATACAACTTTCTACCCCTTTCCATCCTTCTCTCCTTTTCTCTCTCTTTCTCTCTCTCTTTCTCTCTCTCTTTCTCTCTCTCTCTCTCTCTCTCTCTCTCTCTCTCTGTCTTTCCCTTTCTTTTTCTTTTCTCTTTTCCATCTTTGTTCCCTACACACATTTACCCCTTTTCTCACATAGACGCATAACGCGAAATTCCGTTTAGTCCTGTTCGAAATTACTGGAATCGACTGGTTCTTAATGGTTACCCCAGATTCGTCACGGAGATATCGTCTATTTCGACACGTTTCACGTGAATTTAAATCGACCGATCGATAATAGGAAACAGAGTCACGGAATTCCCACGCGATTTCAAGTTAATTTTCAAGCTTTACCGAAAGAGAAGAAAAATATTGAACGGACATTATTCTCTCTCTCTCTCTCTCTCTCTCCCTATCTCTCCGTCTATCTATCTGTCCGACGAGTCAGATCGATGTTGAACGAGAAAAAAAGAGAAAAAATTATTCTAACGACAAGTTAGATACATATATGTGCGTATATATATATATATATATATATATATATATATATATATATATATATATATATATATATAGAAAAAAATGAAAAGAAAAGAAAAGGTAGAAAAGTGTGACTCCTTGCAAGACGAGTGTACTCTTTTATCCCCCTCTCAATGAAGCAAAACGGATGACAAATGGATTTTTTCAAAAAATTCGCACTCGATTATGCCCGACTACTCGAAATCTACGGGACTTCATTCACTACATATGTACATACATACATATATATATATATCTTTTTTTTTCTTTGCTTCTTCCTTTCCAAATTTCATCCACCGTCATCGTAGATTTGATGGATGATGAAGAGAGTCGATCATCTGTGGAAAATCATTGCGAATCACGTTTGAAATCGCGTTTCCATGGATGAAAGTTGTTAATCGTTTGGTAAAACGTATTAGAAGAAGAGGAAAGAAGAAGAAAAATAGTCGAAGAGTATAACGTGTATGTGTATGTGTATGTTTGTGTATATGTGTATCCTTTACCCCTTTCTCTCTCTCTCTCTCTCTCTCTCTCACTCTCTCTCTCTCTCTATCTATCTATCTCTCTCATATGTATGCTATGTCTCCTTTTATCTTCCATCCTTCTTCAATGTGGTGGCGGCAGCCCGCGGACTATTTATTTTCGGCGTGTCAAAACGAGTGACTGATGACGGCACGATGCTAATTCCACCATGTGGGAACCGATCGTTACCAGATCTCGCCAGCAAGGAAATAATAACAAAAACTCGGCCTGTACGATTCCTTCGCGGCCAGATATGGCGATCGACGTATGGAAGAAAAAAAGAAGCATTTACACGCCATCGTCAGAGCAGAATTTCTTGGAAAACAGTTGCGAAATTCTATGACACAAAACGGAGTTGTCTTCGTTCTTATCCTATACTGACAATTAACCATCTGTTTTAAACCATGATCCACTTTTGATTGGATAAAATGTGTTGAAGAAAATGACGAAGAAAGTGTTAAATGATAAATTAATCGAGAATAATTTAAGAAGAAAATCGTTTTCGATGTTGAAAACAAGAAGAAAAAAAAGAAAAAAGAAAAACAAAATTTATCGACGAATTAAATCAGCCGTTCTTCTATTCTAGATTATTTTTCGATTCGATAAAAATGTGGAAAAAGAAAAATAGCGAAGATTGTATCAAACGATGGAGTATTAAATGAATAGTTGAAACAAAAATTTGTTTCGATATTGATTAGCCGTTTAACGAAGATGCACTTCTGATTCGATGAATCCCCCCTTCTCTTAACCCCCCTACCCTCCCTCGTTTTTCACAAAAAAGCGACAGTGTGAGTTTAAGTGCAACTAGATGAAGAAAAAAAAACAATTAATTAATAAACAAATCGGTTAAATATTAACTTGCGATTCAATAAAAAAAAAAAAGATAATGAAGAAAAATGACGAATAAAATGCCAAATGATAAAAGAATAACATAATTTTTCTTTTTTACATACAAGAGTCAAATAATCTCTTACAGTTTTCATACGAATCCTATTTCCTTATAAAATAAATCTATGTGATATATATATATATATATAGATATTATCATCTTTAAAATGTGATCGAAGGATCATCAAAGGACCATTTGGAAAATCTCTTATCTCGTATACTTCACGTCACAAAAAATAGTTCAACTTATCATTCATCCTTTCGAACGAGCCTATTTCTTTATAATATAAACACGCTTTTTTTTTATACTTTTTTCGCAAAACGTGATCGAGAGACTCGAAGATCGATCAGAATCGTTTCTCTCAAGCCGCAAGTAAAGAAGAAGAAGAAGAAGAAGAACAAGAAGAACAAGAAAAACAAGAATAAGAAGAAAAAGAAGATAAAGAAGAAGAAAAAGAAACAAAAAATGAAAAATAAAAAGAAGATAAAGGATAAAAGGAAGAAAGGGAAAATAAAGAGAGCAATGAGCCGGAGAGGAAGAAACCTCAAAATCAAATATTGATTCTTGCTTGTGAAAAGAGAGAGAAAAAAAGAGATAGAAAGAGATAGATAGATAGAGAGAGAGAGAGAGAGAGTGAGAGAGAGAGAGAGAAAATGAGAGAATGAGAGAGAGAGAGAAAGAGAGAGAGAGAAAGAAAGAGAGAAAGAGAGAGAACGTCACGCGATGCTAAGGCCGCCTTTATTAAGTGATTACTCTCATTAGCTTGCACGCGATGCGCTTTGTGCCGGTCGTTACGGGTCGGATGAGACACAAAATGGCGGCACGCTTCGCTCCGAAGGCTCCTCCTTCGAAGGAGCACCGTGGAATCGGTGCGGTTTAAACGGGAATAGAATCGATTGCGTCACAGAAAAGCCGCCGGCATTCGACATACGAAGAAAGAGAGAGAAAGAGAGAGAGAGAGAAAAAGAGAGAGAGAGAGAGAGAGAGAGGAAGAGAGAGAGAGAGAGAAAGTAAAAAAGAGAAAGAGAGAGAGAGAGAGAGAAAGTAAAAAGAGAAAGAGAGAGAAAGAAGTCCTACGAAGAATAAAGCGTTCTCTTCAAAAAAGATAGAGAGAGAGAGAGAAAGAGAGAGAGAGAGAGATGAATATTTTGTTTATTATCCTAGGTCAATGATCTCTCAAGAAAATCCTTAAAACTTATCGCTTACTATTTCATTTTTCATTCGTGTAAGCTTCTTTATCTTTTTTATTTTATTTTATTTTATTTTATTTTTTTTTTTACAACGGGCGAAAGAACTTTAAGTAAAGGCTTAAACTGATAAAAAAAAAAAAAAAAGAAATTCATTTAAATATTGACGAATGCCTTTTGTCTGTATTATGTACGATTTAATTGTTTGTAATTGTTTTGTAAGAGAAAAGAAACTTGTGTATTCGATTAAAAATTGATCGAATTAAACGAATGATTCGGAATCATTCGAGTATGGATTAAAATAAAACATTTTGGTGTGTTCATCCAAATTTTATCATTAAATAAAAGTATGTAAATAAAGAAAAGTAAGAAACATTTAATCTATCTATTAATCAAGGAATAAAAATTAGAAAAAGTATAAATTAATATTGAAATATAAAAAAATACGAATGGGATAATCCAAAAGGATATAATCTAACGGGGGTAACGCGCGTGTCCCATAGCTCTACTATAGATGATTTATTTTTTTCCTGACACACTGACGTATGCAAAACTCAAAGTCGAGAGACAGTGGATGCAACGAACAAAAGAAGAGAAGGGTAGTCTGGTAACTCCCCCGAGGAGGGTGTCGATGCCATACGTAAGAGTAACGTTCTCGTTTTTAACGTCATTATCGATCCCTTTTCCTCTCTCTCCTCCCTCTCTCACTCTCTCTTTCTCTCTCTCTCTCTCTCTCTCTCTCTCTTGTTTTTAGCGAACATTCGTTCATATTACATTTAAATATGACAACTTCGATCGTGTTACTTGCAGCGGACAAGGAATCTAAGAATCAAGTCTTATTGCATATATATATATATATATATATATATATATATATATATATATATGTATATATATGTATATGTATATATTTGTACATGTAAATGTACAAACACACATATATACTTATATATAGTATATATGTAGTATATAATATGTCGAAATTCAAGCTACTCGTTATTATCTCATAGTGGATAAGATAAACGTGTCGCGTTACGGAGAAATTTTTACGAGTTTAAGGTAACAAAGCCAAAGAGATAAAAAGTGAGAGAGAGAGAGAGAGAGAGAGAGAGAGAAACTGTGAAGTAGAGAGATAGAGATAGATAGAGATAAAGAGAGAAAGGAAGAGAGAGAGAAGGAAGAGTCATCTTATATATAGAAGGGAAAATTCGAAGCTCGTCGTTTAAAAGCCGAGTAAGAGGAGAAAAACGTCTTTGGTCGTTCGTTCGCGAGAGTATCGAGGGTTCATCGATCGACCCGCGAACTGATTAGCCCCGGATGGTTGGCTAGCGCCAACGCGCCACAGTTGCTTTTTGCGTCGCGGTTTTCACCGATGCTTATTTTGCCTCTCCTCGGCCGATCGGCGGTCGAGCCACCTCCTCCTCCTCCTCCTCCTCCTCTTCCTCTTCTTCCTTCTGCTCCCACTCTCTCTCTCTCTCTCTCTCTCTCTCTCCCTCTCTCTATCTCTATCTCTCTCTCTCTCTCTTTTCTCTCTCGTACACTCGCGTCCATTTGCTCGTCATGATTCGAATTCTTACCGACCGACCGACCGGACGACGAACCAGCCATTTGGAATTCGATCAGAAATACTTAAGGTGGCGTCTGCTTTTCTCTCTTCTTTCCTCCCTCTCTTTCTTTCTCTGTCGATCTTTCCTCTTTCTCTTTCTGTTCGTCTCGCGGAGGGCACCCTCCGAAGGCTAGCCTCCCACCAGTACCACTCGACCGCCCGTCCTCCCACTCCGCACGCTCGCCAATCAGCGATCCATCCTCTCTCTCTCTCTCTCTCTCTCTCTTTCTCTCTTTTTCCTTCTTTCTTACTCTTTCTATTTCTTTTTCTTTCTCTCGTTCTCGCGGATATTACGACGGGACGTTGGTTCGACATCGCCGCGACCGCTTAGCTTTTGGCCTCCCTCCTATCACCCATCCTTCCCCTTTCTCCTCTCTCTCTCTCTCTCTCTCTCTCTCACTCTCTATCTTTCTATCTATCTCTATCTTTCTCTTTTTCTTTCTGTCTCGTATATGTTCTCGGTGTGCGCCGATTCCAAAGGCTTCCGAAAGAATTTAAATTAGCGGTAGAGGGGTGCTGCTCTCTTGCTGCCCGATCCGGCATATCGAACTGGCTAAAATTAATTGATTTATGGAGCCTAGAGAGAGGAGAGAGAAGAGAGAGAGAGAGAGAGGGAGAGAGAGAAGGATCGTTGAGAAGAAGGACCGAAACGCTCCGTCGATTTCGTCCGACGTCCAATTATTTACCGATGAGCTTTCGGTGAACGCAAGCAAGAAAAATCAGCGCGTGCTTCACCATCGCGATGTCAAAGAGAGACCAATACACTTTATGCTATGCTATTCGATAGCATTCGATTCTCGATAGGATTCTCTTCTCTCCTCTCGATCTACACGTCGAATACTAATCCTTTTTTCTCTCTTTCTCTTTTTCTTTTTCTTCTTTCTTTTTTTTTCTTCTTTTTTTTATCTTTTTTTTGTTTCTTTTTTTTTTCTTTTTTATTTTTCTTTTAACCACTTTTCAAAAAGACTTTGGTAAACCGTCGATGAAAGGCGGAATGGCTCATCGATAAGTCATGCACGTGTCCACGTAGTAGTCGCCCTTTGAAATGTGCCGGCTCTCCTTTATCTAAGTTAGACACGTAGAATTCGATTAAACGTCGTTGAACGCCAAAAAATGCACGAGTATTACCAACGAATCATCCTAAGACGTGATAATTATAATGATTTCATAAATTATCGTCATTCCGTTTCTCGTTAATCTCGTTCATTTGGAATGATCTAGAGGAATACTATATTTGAAGAATAATTAATGTAATTGCTATAATCAAGCAGGAAATCATCGATTAGAGTGGCTTATTTCTTCTTGCGAACGTCCGTCCAATGCAAACTTCTAAATCGAAAAACGTGCAAAACAGTCAGCATCGCCATCTCGCGTTAACTTTCATCATCAATCGATTTTATCGATATTATCCTCTTGCGATATTATCGACTTATATTTAATATCATAGGATAATGGATAACTGTTCAGTTAATGTCGTAAAGGTAAATGATTATCATCCGTCGATAATTGTATGAATATTATCGACAGTATCGATCGAAAATCCAATATTACATATGTATCCATTTTTCTAATTGACATGAATTAAATCAAATAAAACAGAAAATATAATATCGAATGGACTATCAAATGTTCAATGAAGATTATCTTCAAAAATATCAACCTAAAAAAAAAAATTAATATACAAGTTGTAAATATGATAAATATTAATGAAAAAAGGAACGATAAAATATTTGATATCTTTCATCTCTTTATATAAGTCGATATAATTGGATCGTTCCCTTTAATGAATATAAAAGAAGAAAAAAAAGAACATAAAAACAAAAACAGAAATAGAAATAATATAATAAGAATTAATTAAATGAAGGAATGAGGATGAAACGAAACTAAATTTTATTGGTTTTATGTAAATTCTAAAAGCTAATATTAGGTAGGAGAAAAGTGATATTACATGAAGTACGCGATACACACGATCGAATATCCTGAAGTTTCTCAGAGAGAGAGAGAGAGAGAGAGAGAGAAAGAGAGAGAGTCGTAGAAATGGTAGCCCCTTTCCCTCGCGTTCGATTACGCAAGCGTCTCACGATTCACTAGCGTTTCAGCGGCGTACGATCGATGTATGTACGACCTGCTGCTCGCATGCCATTCAAACAACCCCCGTATACCCTCTGGCTGCCCCTCGCGATCTTCTACGTGCTAGAATTCCAGACACGAACCTACTCTCGCGCTCCGACGTAACTCGCTCCGTTCATCCACGAATGAAAAAGAAGAAAATTCAGGGCAAAAACGAGCTTTAAACCTATTCTCGCGAGAAGTTTTCTTCCTCTTAAATCGCATATTTTCGGAGATACGAACAGGACACGAATGAAAAATACAAAGGATCTCATGACGACGACGACGAAGACGATGATGATGATGATGATGATGATGATGATGATGATGATGAATATGGTGCACATAGGTAAAAATAAAAATAATAAAATGAAAGAAAAGAATAAAAATTTAAGAAAATTAAAGATTTATACAATGTACGACTTTAAAAATCTCGAACAGTAGAAGCTTATTCAAAGTTTAAGAAAAGGGTGATTTGAGAGAAGGAAGGGAGAAACGTGTAAGGTCTACGAAGTAGTAGAATAGGTGGATGCACATCTGCTTTCGTAAACTTTCGTCGGCGGGAATCTCATTGAGAATGAAAACGATAGAGACATGAGAGAAAGAGAAAGAGAAAAAGAGAGAGAGAGAGAGAGAGAGAAAGAGAGAGAGACAGAGATGAAAAAGGAAAGAAGGAAATATCATGGAGAAACCTCAACAATTACGAACGACGCTATCTCCGTGAGTCGCGCTCGTCGTTTCGACGTCTCCCCCTTTTCGAAAAGTTTTACGTACGGCGTGGAATAAGAAGAAGCTCTTGAACAAACAAGGCGAACTTTGAAATAGAGAAAGAGGGAAATAATAAGGAAAGAGAGAGAGAGAGAGAGAGAGAGAGAAACACTAACGAGAGGTCAGGAAGTACCTAACGTTCAGGTGCTTGAACGAGTTTGCGAAGAGCGTGCCGAGCAACAAGCCATCGCGCGCTGCTCTGTGGTTTTGCGTGGAAATTCAGCTTGAAAGGAGGATAGAATGAGAAGAGAAAATAGAAGAAAAAGAAGAAGAAGGAGGAGGAGGAGGAGGAAGAGGATGAGAAATGGAAGGAGAGAAGAGAACTAGAAGCAAAAAAAGAGAATTGCCGGTGGTTGGCGCGTGAGGTAAATGGCTCGGGAAAGTGGGCCTTCGACCTTCGTGAATGGACACTCGTTGAAAGACAAAAAAAAAGAGATAGAGAGAAAGAAAGAAAGAGAGAGAGAGAGGAGAGAGAAAACAAAATAGAAAGGATTCTCCTCTTCGATTTTTTTCTTTTTCAAATGGAGACAACCCGAAGGTTTTCGAAGAGGAAAAGAAAAAGTAACTTCGCCCCATTTCGAATCGATTGCACGAGCCGCGCTCGAGGGCGTTCGGGCTAATTCGGATCTCATCGCCGATTCAAAACTGTTCGATTTCGCAAACTATCCAGGAAAATGCCGGTGACGCGATAAACGTCTGCTTTCTTTCACCTATATTATTCCTACTTTTTATTTCTTTTCATTTTCTCTTTGTCTCTCTCTTTCTCTCTCTCTCTCTCTCTCTCTCTCTTTCTCTCTTTTTCTATATATATATTTTTTTTTCCTCTTCTACCTGTCTCTCTTTTACTCTTTCGAGCGAATCGAACACAATGGTCGACAATGCAAACGTTGATGTTACCACTCGAAGAGAAGAAATCTTATCTTCTCGTTCGCTATTCTTTTCTCTCTCCCTCTCTCTCTCTCTCTCTCTCTCTCTCTCTCTCTCTTTCTCTCTCTCTCTTTTTTTCTATCCTATTCTTCTGACTTCACCTAAGGCAGTCGATATCATTGCTCCAAATTTCTTATAATTCGATTTCACGATTCACCGTGACCCACATGAGAATTCGAACTCAAACGTACTTCCTTTATCATGGAAAGCAACGTCTCTTGTCTAACGAATCACTAAATCATCCTTATTTCCCTTACTTTAATCTCTCTCTCTCTCTCTCTCTCTCTCTCTCTCTCTCTCTTTCTTTCTCTCTTCCTCTTTCCATTTCTCTTTAGAGAGAAAAGTCGACGCTGGAGTCGAAAACTTTGAACAATACCAAAATCCCATGGGACAAGCTCTCTCATTATTATCGTTTACCTCGCCTGCTGACCCGCATTATATTTCGACAATTCTCGCTCACTATTATATTACGAGAGAGGCATTTAATGTCATCCGACGATGTATCATGTGCGGAGAGTATCAAGATACGGAAGATCGTAAGTCACGCGTGTCCCATAGGGAATCTTCCTAGCTGTCTGATAAAGGACAATAATAATGTCGGTTTATCGTCTTTCTCTGTAAATGTGAGTAAGAGAAGAAGATGATCTTGGTGACTGTTTTGTTATCTACAAACTTGAGAAAAGTGCCATAGAAAAATATAGAAAAAAGAAGATATAGAAAAAGAAAGGGAGAGAAAGAAAGAGAGAGAGAGAGAAAGAGAAAGAGAGAGAGAGAATGAAAAAAAATATGTATATAAAAAATTAATAATAAAAAAAAGAAAAGAAAAGAAAAGAAAAAATAAAACGAAGAAGGAAGGAAGGTAGGAAGGAAGGGTAGGAAAGAAAGGAAAGAAAGAAAGGAAGAAAGAAATAAAAGAAAGAACTTTCATAAGCCGCTTTGACATTGGGAACAAAAGGCGGAAGATTCGGCCTCATCCGCGGCTGAAGAAGCAAAACAGCTAACCATCCCTTCGCGTATGCTTTCACCACCTACGAACTTCTCTTTTTTATGCTCTCTCTCTCTCTCCTCTCTCTCTTTCTTTTTCTATTTCTTTTTCTCTATCTTTTTCTCTTTTTCTCTCTAGTCCAGAAAGACTACGTCGAGAAGAATATCCCAAGAGAATCCAATCAGTAAGGGGAAGCCTAACCTCGATCCGACCTTCCGTACGAATCTCGAGTACTTCCGTCTTCGACGAATCCTGGATAAGATTTATCAGGGCAGCTTCTCGCAAAATTCGCGAACATTCCGTGCGGAAGCAGCATCAGGATGTCGCGGTAAGAGATTTTCCTCGTAAATACCTTCGATGCGATTACTCCCTACCTTATCTTTCTCATCCACTTTGAATTCTTTCCTTCTTTCGCTTTAAACTCTTCGTGACATTCGACAGCGATCGTTTAGTACGATTTTCTCTCTCTCTCTATCTCTCTGTATTTTTTCTCTTTTTTTTAACGAATAAAAAAGAAAAGATATCTACTATCTATACCGAAAATCATCTATGTCGAAAGTGCGAGAACGTGATTTAAAAAAAAAGAGAGAGAGAGAGAGAGAGAGAGAAATATCTATGTATATTAATGATAACACTTTCGAAGATCATTTCGCAAATTATACGAGGAATTTTCTCGCTCACTTCGAACGATTAGATTTAAATGATTCCATTTCTCTCTCTCTTTTTCTCTCTCTCTCGGTTATATGAACGATTGCAATAGTAGCAGTAGAGGATTCGAATACTAAATCGTGTACCATATTAAAATGTTTTAATGACGGATACTGGGAATTATCAGTAAGCTTACGCTATACATTATGGGCATCCATATCGCTCGATTTTCTGATGATAAGACCATCGGCCCAATCGCTATAATACTCTCTCATTCTCTTTTTCTCTTTTTCTTTCTCCACGTCATCGTCGTCGTTCTTGATTTTCAACTCGGCGTTTCACGGAATCCATATTTCCCAACGAGTGTTCCAGGAGGGTATCCTTTTTTCAAGCCCACGCTTCCAACCCCATCCACACCCTTCCCCATCTACTAAGTTCGAACTCTTCCTCCTTCTTCTCCCCCTCCTTCTCCTCCTTCTCTTTATTATCCTCATCCTCCAACGACGGTATAGCTGCGACTCTACGACGATCGATCGGAGTACCATCGGGAAGAGGCAGCTGCTGACGAAGACGACGTGGCCGTCGAGAGGATCGGAGTCGAACGATGCTTACAAACGGGACGAACGAGAGAGAGTGAGCAAGAGAGATCAATACCGCCATACTACTACCTTCTACTACCTACTATCTACTACACGCTTTCCGACTGACCCTAACCCATAAAACGGAACCCAGAAGTCGTTCTATGCGCAACAGAAACGGATTCTACTCTCCTAGGAAGCTTCATTCGTAAAGATAATGGACCAAAATGGAAGGGACGTGTTGTAGGTATATGTGTGTGTGTGTGTGTGTGTATGTGAGAGAGAGAGAGAGAGAGAAACAGATGGAAAATCTGATCAATTGATTTGTTCGATCCTAATTAACTACAGGTATATTCTAGGTGAAAAGATAACGATTATTCAATTTATTTATATTAAACGAAGATATTCAAATGAAGCAGTACGATGTACGGATATGATAAAAAATAATGAATTTATATCTTCGGTGAAAAATCGAAATAAAAATGATACGTACGTACGTGTGCGATGATACAAAGAAAAAAGACAAAAAATAAAAGAAAAAAAAAAAAAA
The DNA here is from genome assembly GCF_910589235.1 of Vespa crabro. NCBI lineage: Eukaryota > Metazoa > Arthropoda > Insecta > Hymenoptera > Vespidae > Vespa > Vespa crabro. The sequence goes on along the minus strand of NC_060956.1, from coordinate 7,171,130 downwards.
GAAAACAAAAAAGAGAGATAAATCAGATAATCAAAATAATGAATTTATGCAATAGAGAGAAATAAAAATAAAACATTGTATCAACCTGTACGAAATGATAGGGGGGGGGAAGAGAAAAAATCAATTATAAATATTACATGGTTACTCGAATACAGTATTTGATTAATAAATTCACGGAGATAGATAAACAAAGATAATCAGAAAAAGAGAAAGAGAGAGAAAAAAAGCGCCCACGCAAGAGAAAGAGAGAGAGAGAGAGAGAGAGAGAGAGAGAGAAAATATTTTTTTAAAAACAACCTACGCGTTTCACCTCTTTTTCCGTAATAGAAAATTTTTTCTTTTTAGAAAAAAATTAAAAAGAAAAAGATAGAGAGAGAGAGAGAGAGAAAGAGAGAGAAGTATAGAAAAAGAAGGACACCCCGAACGTTTTTAGATACGTGGAAACGAAACGTGCATAAAGATTCGAACTCGTATCCCGCGTCGCCGTCTCGTTATTGGAATTTAGTTCGAGCGGATTCTCTCGCGCGTATCGCAACGTAGCTGCTGCTACGTTTGTCCTCCTCGTAAATCTTCTTTAAAGGTCGCTCGTGTGTACCGTGGATCGTATTGTGTGCGTGTATACGGTATGTATATATGTATAGGTTTTTTTGTGTATACACGCCAATGTATTTACATACATTTCCATACATACATTTACATCAACGTATAGGTATACATTTTAAATAACGCGCTAATTAATTATTATTTGAACTTCTCCTTTTTTTTTTTTTTTTTTTTTTTTTATTATTTTTAACCTTTTTTTTATTTTCTTTCTTTCGTTTTTTTTTCTTTCATATTTATTTTTTTTCCTTCTTCTGTTTTATTTATTCGTTATCATCACAATTCCATCGACGATAATGATTTATATTTAAAAAGAGAAAGAGAGAGAGAGAGAGAGACAGAAAGGAAGAGAGAAAAAGAGATACGGTTCATCGAGTGAAAAATATTAAATGTAAACGAGTTTTAAAAGAAAAACGAGAAGAAGAAATGTAAGCGTGTGTTTGTGTGTGTATGTATGTGTATATAGTCAAAGTAATCTTTTCCAATAGATAGCTTCTAGAATTCATTAGTGAAGCAAATCAGAAAATGTTCCAATGGGGAGATACTACATTCCAAACAACCTTTCGGTAATAGCTATCGAGCGAATAGAGAAACACCGAAAGAGCAAGGGAGAATAGTTGAGAGTTATTATCTTCTTTCTAACATCGGTGATGTCCGATGGCGAAATAACATTTCATCGCGTGAAGAACGTTTAAAAGAAATAGGATCGAGCCTCGCTAAAGATTTTAACGACCAGCTGCTTATATACGATGCAATCCGGCAAGTGACGAATTTCCAACATTTTCTTTTATCTCGGGAGAACAAGGATGATGGATCTACGTTGATGGTAAATACAAATTGGATGGATCGGATTTAACGTCCTAGCGTTAATCAATTAAACTGATGGATGCTTGTTCTAACGTCGCTATCTGAATTAGTTTTGTTCGTTGGCTTGTATTCGTCAATAAGAGGATTTCTATCCAAGGCTAGTAAAAAGTGAAAGGTTTTCAACGATCAAAATCCATCGACCTAGATACGTGGTTGAGGATTAAAAGTGAAAAAAAAATATATGTACATATATATATATATATATATATATATATATATATATATATATATATATATATATAGAAGGAATGAAAATATCGTGGATTGATAAACAACAGGTTGTTTGCTAACTCGAAAATCATTGTTTTCCCAGAGAAAGTTCGGATTTTATTCTTGCTTCTGAAAAAATTAAATCGATATTCTATCGAGTATCTAATTATCTGTATATATCGGATAATAATTTGTTTCAATTATGGTCTAAAACAAGTTTCTAATAACCGATCACAAATTTTCATCTTTTAAAATATAACAAGAAGATAGATCGATGTATACCTAACGTCGATACTTTATTCTCTAAAATATTCGCAAAAACTAGTTGCTACTAGAAGCTAACTACTCATTTTAGCTTCGTATACTTTTTCTTTACTTTTTCTTTTCTCTCTTTCTTTCTTTCTTTCTTTTTTTTTATTTTCGTTTTCTTGCTACCCTCTTTAAAAATTTATCCACGATTGTACGAAATAAATTTTTAATAAGCCGTACGCTATGCCCCGATGCAATAAAATTTACAAATAACGTACCACCAACACCAACGCTTACACCCTCCATCTCTTTTTATCACATGCAAACAAAACTCGCTCGAGTAGTACGCTCGAATAGGTACTTTTTCTTAGTTTCTCTCTCACGTAAAGCGTGAGATTTTTCCTTCCCGACTAACATTCGTCCTGTTAAAAATTCATTCATTAAGATTAGCTCGAGAGATCGAATTTATCGATTGATCGAAGAATTAAGATAAGAGAAAGGAAAACATAAAAAAAGAGAAAGAGAAAAGAAAAAAAAGTTAGAAATAGAACGATAGAAAGAAAGAGAGAAAGAGAGAAAGAAAATAAGACAAAAAAGGACAAAAAGAGGCAGAAAGAGAAAAAGACGGTATTCTTTCCTTGCGAACTCGTAGCTTTTTCAACAGATAATTCGGACTTTAAATAAGACTCTTTCTCTCTCCCTTGCTCTCTTGCTCTCTTGCTCTCTCTCTCTCTCTCTCTCTCTCTCTCTTTCTTTCTCTCTCTCTCTCCCTTTTTTCTTTCTTCCTTATTTTGCTCTCTTTTTCTTTTACTTCGATAGTAGGACGGTCGAGCCGAGCGATTCTCACGGAAGGAAGAGTACTCGCGGTCGGTCGGCGGTGGAACGCGAGCTACCACCCTCGAGTGGGTGAGTGTATCGAATCGAGGGTCTTCGCAGATTTTCGGCGAGCTTCGTTCGCCCACGGGCTCTCCCGGGCAGCCGGCACGGCTCAGTGTACTGCGTGGCTGCCTGGACCGCAGGCGCCTCCGACCGAGCAAACAGTCTGCGCTTGGCTCTCGGCGCTCTGATCTCGGAGCTCTCTCGCTTGCTCGCTCTCTATCTCTATCTCTCTATCTATCTATCTGTATCTATTCACTGCGTGTCGCTCTGTGAAATCCGTATATTTTCTTACGAACTTTCTTTTTTTGTTTTATTCATATATACATATATCTCTCTTTTTCTCTTTTTCGATTACTGATTTTTTCTACTTCTCTATCTTTTTTTCTCTCCTTCTCTCTCTGTCTCTCTCTCTCTCTCTCTCTCTCTCTCTCTCTTTCTCTATCTATCTATCTCTATATCTTTAATTTTCTCTTATCATATTAAAATATTTGAACGTAAGATTTTTCATTCTCCAAATGGAAGATAAAAGTTTTTCCAATTATCCTTGGAATAATCCTTGGAAAAGAAGATGAGATTGATTTAATCGTCGCTATGACGTCCGAGGAAGATCGTTCAATTTATAAAACGTTAATAGCAACAAGAACAAGAGCAAAAACAACAACGACGACAACGACGATAGAAATAACAGGAACGGTAGCAGTAGCAGCATCAATAATAACAGTAGCAACAGCAAAAGCAGCAGCAACAGTAGCAGCAACAGCAGCAATAGTAGTAACAGCGGCGACAATAGCAACAGTGGCAACAGCAACAGGAGGAAAAATATCAAGGGAAACGATCGCGATAAAGAAAAACGTTTTACGTAGATATTATTCGTAGCATCGAGTGGTGGTGTGAGCTTTTTGCCGGGCTTGTTTCGACTCGCCTACGGAATCTCGAGCAATGACCATCACTTACGAGTTAGTAAGACTCGTCCATCTGACGAGTACGACGAGGCGATAGGAAAAACGTTTCTTTCCTCGTTCCCCGTTTATCTCTTTCTCTCCCCTCTCTCTCAGTGCCCAGGCACTTGTGCCATTATTATTAAAACTAATTCACCTACATATATATATAAATATTTATATATATATATACATATATATATATATATATATATATATATGCATATTGTGTTTGAAAAGGACTTACAATGAAGCAGTACGGATCGTACAGGAGTGATAATACTACGTTGTACATCGCGTTGATTATTTACGCGCTTGGTAGTAGTTACGAAGCGAGTTGTACAACACGCTGTGTTTGTTTGTGGTAAAAAAAAAAAAAAAAAAAAAAAAAGGAACTACAAGACATTGATAAGAGAGGGAGAGAGAAAGAAAAAGAGAGAGAGAGAGAGAGAGAGAGAGAGAGAGAGAGCGAGAGAGAGAGAGAAAAGGAGAACAGCTCTAGAAAGAGGAAGCTACCACCGAACGGAGAGAGGTGAAAAGGTGGGAGAGAAGAAGGAAAAGGGGTGAGAAATACACAGAGAGAGAGAGAGTGAGAGAAAGACAGATAGAAAGAGAAAAGCTGTGGAGAGAGTAATGATCGTGACGACGGTTTTGCAGACAAATGAACACCTCCGCACAGCGTTTGGAATATCCCAAGTAAGTAACGAAGTCTCTCGTTATACGAAACCTACTTTCTCGCGTCGTCAAGGAAAATCCAAAGATATATAAATACATCATCCTACCTTAGACACTACCCTCCCTTCTTCCCTTCCTCCCTCCCTCCCTCCTTCTCTTTTTCCTTATCTTCTTTTTATTCTTAACATCTCTCTCTCTCTCTCTCTCTCTCTCTCTCTCTCTCTCCCTTCTCTCTTTTTTTCTCTTTCTCTGTCAATCTAACACATTTTTTCCCCCAACGATTCTCTCATTTCATTTGGAATAAACGCGCCTAAGGCGTCCTTCGCACAACGTTAAATCACCGAGGGGAACGATGAAAACAAGTAACAATGAATCTTTTGTAATTCCCTTTGACGTTGGACCATAAAAGGAAGAGTTTCTGAGTTTCAACTCTTCCGTAAGTGGGCTAACCTTATGAGATTTTATCTAGCTATAACGGAAGTTATAAAAGTTGACTGTTTCCCTCTTTTCCATTCCTCTCTCTCTCTCTCTTTCTCTCTCTCTCTATCTATCTCTTTCTCTTTCTCTTTTTCTTTCTCTTTCTCTTTCTCTTTCTCTATATAACTATCTATTTATCCATCCATTTTTCTTGCTTTCTCTTTCTCTCTCAGTCGTTCACTTTAATTTCTGATATTCGAGAGCATTCCCACCGTGGAATTTTCAGTAGTCGAGAAAAAACGAGAAAGAATTTTCAACGTCGTCCTTTTTTTTCTAAACGATGATATCTCTTCCTCTGTCTCTCTCTCTCTCTCTCTCTCCCTCGCTCTCTCTTTCTCTGTAAAATATGTTTTCTCTGTCAGTCATCCTTTAGCAAAGAATCGACTAGTTCGAAGAATGTAATTTCTTCTATTCAAAACTGACTGTGACTTATCATCTTGTGATAATAGATGTATACCATAGTAACAACGCTTTTCATCGAATGATTCATCGATGTTACGATTATACGATATCGTTCGTGTAGGAAACCTCTTTGGAAAGCACTACTACGTTGCTCGACTAGCCAGAGCGCATTTGGCGCGAAATCCGACGTGCGGTTGGCATCGGACCCACCAATGGCGTGCGTCCTCAAGCGCACTGGATCGTGCTTAACGAGCATTTCTCACCGAAACTCGTTCGGCAAAAGTCCTTGCTTTCTTGACTAACTAGGCCGCGTTTAAAATGACCTTTCTTTTTCTCTTTTTTTTCTCTCTCTCTCTCTCTCTCGTTCTCTCTCGCTCTCTTTTCATTTTTATCGCGAGGTTACACTTCGAAAAGGGTATTAACCGTGCGGAAAGATCAAAGCCTAGTTGTAAACTCGTCAAACAAGTCGTTAGTTTCCAACACTTTGAGAAAATAAAATCGATAAACGTCGACAATCTTTTGCTCAATGTCCTAATAATACGTTCTACGATTGCCCGATCAAAGTCGCAATATTTTTTTTTTTCTTCCACTTTCTCCTGTTCTTTTTCCCTTATTTCTCCCTTTTCTTCTTTTTTTTTCTTTTCAAAACGATCGCAATTCCTATTCATAGGATTGACGACGAAGGGTACCAGAAAAGAAAAAAAAAAGGAAAAAAGAGAGAAAGATCAAATTTGTAGTCTAAATGTTATTTTGGCGAGCCTTCATAACGTTTCGATGCATTAGCATTTTTATGGGGGTCCATAGTTGCTGGTTGGCTGCTTCTATTTGTACTTGAATATATATATATATATATATATATATATATATATATATATGTGTGTAGTATCTATATAAGCAACGAGTTAGAGACACCAAGGGGGAAACACCGAAAACGGAATTCAAAGGAGAAGAAGTAGAAGGAAAAAGAGGAGAAAGAGGAGGAAGAGGAGAAGGAGGAGGAGGATGAGGAGGAGGAGAAAGAAAAGGAGAAGAAGGAGGAATGGTGTGAAAGGAGAATGACACGATATGTAGGTGTCAGTGTGGGAAAGCAGAAAGGAGCTGAGTAGGGGAAATAGTGGGAGTAGGCAGAAAAGTAGGAGGAGAATGAGTAGGATAAGGAGAAAGAGAAGGAAGAGGTGCGGGGTTTGGGGGTGATGGGAGAGCGGGTGGAAGAGGTCACAAATGGTAGCAGGGAATCAGGTGGGAAACAATGGATAAGGGAGAAAGGAAAGTAGGTGTAGGAGGAAGAGGGCGAATGTAACCGCTCTTATTTCTTCTCGCTGCCACCGCGGCCCGACCCGGAAACAAAAGACGATCCGACATCAAACATTCAAATTAGAAAACTCCCCGTCGTCCGTGGTCCGACCGTGGTCCGGATTATCCCCGGCACACTCTTCTCTCCTCTCATCTTCTCTTCGATCCATCCTCTCTCTCTCTCTCTCTCTCTCTCTCTTTCTCTTTCGCTCACGCGTGTGCTAAACCACGATCCCCTACTTTTCCAAGGCCGCGAGAGCTCACCTCCCACCTACCTCTACCCTTTCCTCTCCTCCCGACCCCTACACCCACATACAAAGCGCATACCAACTCATATTCGATCGTAATTCTACGATCGATCAAACAACTTCTATCTTCCGTACTTATACGAAATACGAGATCCTGCGTTTACCATAATACCGAAGGAACATTGCGAAGAAGTAGATGAAGAGGAAAGCTACTTCTTCATATAGAAAAGCAAAATGGATCGAAACTAAGGAAGAGAAATTGAGAGAAAGATGGTGAAATAGAAAGAGAGGTAGAGACAGAGAGAGAGAGAGAGAGAGAGAGGTTTCTCTCTGTCGTTTATTTTCTGAAAGTACCTGCCACTTTAATAAGGAACAGCTTCCACGAATTCAGGCTTTCCTCCTTGGAATTCAGAGGATTCCTCGAATAACGTAGATATCCTTGCCTTTTGCGAAAACCATATACATATCTCCATCCGGATGTATTCCCATATACCTATATCTATATTTACAGTTGGTAAGTATTGAAAATTTAGAGTCGACTGCAATAAATATATATATATATATATATATATATATATATATATATATATTATACACATATATATATATACACATTTATACATAATTGATTACCAACACGAATTAAAGTTTAAATGTGGATCGTTATTCGCTGTTTAAATTTGATTGAATTTTTGCTCGTCGATCCGTAAACTTTGCGAATCATTATTAACGATATACTTATACATGCATTATACATAATATATGCATATATTACATATACCTATACATACGTATATTTAATTAAAATTCAGTATAAATATACGCGCACATATACACACACACATCATATATGTATATGTATATGTATATATATATATATATATGTATATATATATATATATATTTATATATATATATATACGCACTAAGTTATACAAAGTATATAATATAATTTTAGCAATAACTCGACATACTCTAATTTCTATTCCTTTCGAGAGAACTCAACGAACGTGAACGGAATGAACGATTGCTAACAGATACGATTTATAATGTACGCTTTGACGATACTAGCCCACAGTTATATCTGATTACGATGTGATATACGATAGAGAAAGCCACGAGAGCAAACGTAGCTTAACTAATATTGGCTCGGTCGTGTGTAACGCCCAAACGAAGATCCTCGGCCAACATTTAAAGTCGAAAGCTATTCAAACATCGATTCCCTGAGTTCGTTCGTTCATTCCTACGTTCGTTCGTTCATTCGTTCGTCCATCCATTCGTTTGTTCGATGCCACGAAGGAGAAAGAAGACCCTAGATTTTCATTTTTCTTTTTATTCTCAAAAGTGAGAATCAATTACGTTGCATTTATTAAGAACGCTTACGAAAATAAACTTTCTACCTTTCTCTCTGTCCCTCTCATATTCTCTCTTTCTTTTTTCTTTTTCCCTTTCTCTTTCTCTTTCTCACTCATTTAACTTCTCTCAACCTACTTCTTTCCAGTCGCTTAAGTTCCCCTAGAAAGCGCAATTTCGTCAAGTAATCAAAAGTGTTTGCCCGTTAATCCTTAAACGTAATATTTTAATCCATTCGATCAAAGAAATTTGTTTTAAGGGAAAGCAGCAAAAGAGAGGAACCGTGAAGTAAAGAGAAGGGGAAGAGCAATGGGAGATTGAGGGGGCGGGGTCGAGGGCGAGGAGTAAAGGGAATAGTAGAATGTAAATGTTGTATATACGAGATGAAAACGACTTTGCCACTTTCGCGCTTAGCAAGACGTTAATTAGTTCCGTTGCAACGTGCCTTCGTGGTCCACTGAAATTAAAGAAAGAAAAACAATGAGAAAGAGCAAAAGAAAGAGAGAGAGAGAGAGAGAGAGAGAGAGAGAGAGAGAGAGAAAGAGAGAACAGGAACGGAGAAGAGAAATAAGAAAAGAGATGAAACAAAATAAAAAAGAAAGAAATCACCCACGTATACGCATTAGTAGTTCCTTCGAGAGTCTGGAACGAAACCAACAGGGGAAACTCGTCTTATGAACATGGAATGAAAATATTGCAAATTTCTAGAAACGTAGTAGTCGGGGCTCGAAGAAGATTATGTGGTTTCGATGAAAGAAGATGATAAAAAGGAGAGAGGGAGAGAAAAAAAAAATAGAAGGAAAGAAAGAAAGAAGGAAAAGAAGAGAGATAGGAAGAGAAAGATAGAGAGAGGGAAGATTCTCTTCTTGAACGAATAGGAGGGCGTCGTTCAGCCGATCGTACGGTTATCATTTGCAGAGTAGTGCTATTAGCATAATGTAATTCCTTTTTTCCCCAGGACACCTGTCGATGCCATTATTCGATCCTCGCGGCGAAAGAATATTGATATTTCCGTAATCGAGTAGATACGGGCCGGCGTGTTGGTTGGCATGTTGTTTAAAAAAAAAAAATATTAAAAGCAATATATTTTCCGAAGCGAGTGTTACTATAGTAAAAGTAATACAAGGAAATCTCATGTTTCCTCTATTCTCTTTTCTCCTTCTTTCTCTTTTACTTCTTCTCTTTTCTCTTTTCTTTTATATTCCCTGTCTCTACTATTCCCGTTAATTCTACAAGTTTTTCTACTTGGCCGGTCCAAAAAGAGATAAAGGTAATAGAGAGAAAAAGGGATCTTTTTACACCAAGAACTTTGTAAATCCGATCGATGTTTTTATTTGAATTATCAACGTTACTTTTCTTTTTTTTCTTTTTTGTTTCACTCGATTATACGGCAATAACATTTTATTGAAACTTTATCAGTAATTTTATCGAAATCATTAAGTGCACAAACTGCCAAACGACCATTTGCAAATTTCCATTGATCAGGTTCGTTATCTTCATTTTTCCTAAGCTTTTCTTAATATCCGTGAAGGAGAAAAAATGAAAGAAAGAAAGAAAGAAGGGAAAGAAAGAAAGAAAGAAAGAAAGATAGTATTTCTTCAGAATGAAACGTCCAAAAGAAATACTCTTAGTAAAGATCCTATCGCAATCTCTCCCTTACCCAAACCATCCCGTCCCCCTTCGTTACTCTTTCATTCGAATTATCGGTTTGGCAAAGCTTCCTTTTTCTTTCTCGATTCTTCCATTCGAATTATCGGCCTCGATTCGTTTTCCCTCCTCGCGGCTGAACGCGGTGAATTGCTTCTCGCTGCTTACCGTACATTTAATTCCATTTCCCCGCGATTTCGTGGCATCTCTGTTCGATTCCCTTTTCGGTAATGCTTTATCTTTAAAAGAGAAAAAAAAAAATAATAAAATGAAAGAAAGAAATAAAAGAAGAAAAAAAAAAGATAGTAACGAAAGCGTCTTAAAGCGGAAGGAAGGTAGGAAGGAAGAAAGTTAAGGAAAGAAGAAAAGAAGAAAAAAAGATAAGGGAAAAGGAAAAAGGGAAGGAGCCATCGAAAAAGGTAAAATTATTGCTACGGCAATGATTGAGTTTTCTCAAACGAAATAGAAAAATCTCGTTAAAAAAAGAAATCAAAGAAAAGAAATAAATAAGAAGAAAAAGATCTAAGTACGTCTACGGGTTTCTTATGCATCTTGATTTGCTCTTTCCACAGTTTACTATGGCTTCATGAAAAAGAAAGATTTTTATTATTTTTCCAATATACGAAAGCTGTTTTCTCTCTCTCTCTCTCTCTCTCTCTCTCTCTCTCTTTCTGCCTCTGTCCCCCTCCCCTTCTCTCTTTCTCTCTCTCTCCCCCTTCCTTCTCTCGTAAGGCATGCTGTTTCAGGTTGGCAACCCATCCACAGCCGTTCTACACACCGAACATCGACCAAAGTGGCCGAGCTGGTGGTGCCGTTAATCCAATTTCTCGGATTAATTAAACGCCGAGTCGGGGTCTCGTTAAACTACTTCGTTCTCGAATATCGACGGTGTCGTTTTTGGCGTCGAGCTAGCGCCACCAGCTCATTCGTTGCACGCGCCTGAAATCGACCGATTCAAAGTATCTAAGTACTTATGTACTTATATATGTATATGTATTTGTCCTCTCTCTTTCTCTCTCCTCCCCCCTCTCTCTCTCTCTTTCTCATAAATATTTCTCTGACGCATCGATAAATATCTAAGGATAAGAACATTCTAAATTTCCTCAGGAGATTTACCTACTTTCATTACTTTCTATTCATTTATCAATATTATATGTTTTCAAATACGTACATCTAACGAAATACATTTCACAAACTTCTCAAATATTATAATTTCATTAAGTAGTAAACTCGTAGGAAGTCCTTCAATTTACATATTTGAATAGACGCAATAACGTCGCTTATTATGACTATGCAAGCAACAATGGATGAATAAAGTTTGAGAATCTCTGATTTAATGACGAGAAGTTCAACTATATCGTTCGATGATACCAAATATTTCTCTCACTCTCTCTCTCTCTCTCTCTTTCATACACACACTCTTTCTTTCTCTCTCTTACCCTCTCACTTCAACTATCAAAGATTCAATTTGTTACTCGTTGATTCAACGTGCCTCTAGAACGCTATAGTAGTTTTCCTCGAACGACTGTAATTCCTCGAGTTAAGGTAGAAGCGGAGGTTAGAATTACCGAACGAAGAGGAGAACTTTGCTTGCTGCGGTACGTTCAATAAAGAGGGACAGAGAGAGAGAGAGAGAGAAAGAGAGAGAGACTTTTGGGGGGTAACTTTACTCGTATATTATGGCCGCCACGGTGTAATTGATTTTGCGCGATCGCATTAGACCGAAGGTGCATTTCGAGTCGGGAAGCGCGATATTATCACCGCCGACGTTCTAACTCTATTGTCGTTCGCGGAAATTGACGAAGTGGTGTCGTTATTAGCATGAATATTAATGCGAAATGTCAGCCAACTAGGTAACATCATGTTTGCAACTACATATACATAGAAATACGTAAACAGAGATAGATACAGGGATACACACATAGAATACGGAATGAAATATATACAGTTTTATTACGATAAGAGAAATCTTTCAATATCTTTAATAGAACTTTTTCATTCTGGTCGAACGACCATCGACGACGAAGAGAGAAACGAGAAAGCTTTTCGAATATGTCGTGAAAAAGGGGACAGAGGCCGGAGGGTGTTGGTGGGTGTTATACAGAAGTAGGAGGAAATGGGTGGCTAAGGGATGGGAAATGGGGACTAGAAGTAGATCCGTAAAATCGGACTTCTCTAAGAAACTAAGATTCTTTTTCTTTTATGTCGAGACGACGATCGTGAATTTATGTTTTCGATACGTTTAACGGTCTACTGAAAAGTTTCACGAGAAAGTATTAAATATCGGCCGAAAAGTTTTTCTAAGAACTAACGAACGAACGAACAAACGAAAGGAAGAAAGAAAGAACGAACGAACAAAACTTGTAAGGAAGGGTTCACTCTGGTCATGAAAAAAAGTTTAATTACGTAGCTCGATTCACCATATTGCTCCTTCCGCGAGAGAACATCGTTTGCTTTTGAACCGAGAAAGTATCCATCCAACGTCGAGGGAGATATTAAAATCTATTCGCGATAGCGTTGTTTGTCGGTAAATAAAACGAAAAACCGGATTTAATCCGAGCAATTTCACGAATCTCGCGTTCGACCCTGACCAACTTCGCTCGATATTCCCGTAAAAGACAGAAAAAAGAGGAAACAACAACGAGAAAACAAAACAAAACAAAGAAAAAACAAAACAAAAAAAAAAGGAAAACAAATCGGGGGAAAAAACGAAAAGAAAAGAAAGGAAGAAAGATGTTTCTACGTAGATTTGAAAAAGAATAGAATGAAGAAAGGAAGGAAGCAAGGATGGAAAGAATATTATACAGTATATACGGGACTGGTCACATTTTTCGGGCGTACTCTATAAGCCCTGTTATAACCGTGCCCATCCATATTTGATAAGACCACGTGTCCTTGTTCACCGACCCCATATTTTCCTCCTTCGAAGGTGATACAACTTTTCCGTACTTTTCGCTATGAACCATCTTTGGCTTTTACTTTAAACTTTTGCCCTCGTCCTGTCGTGCTATTCCTCTCTTTCTCTTTCTCTCTCTCTCTCTCTCTCTCTCACACACACACACACACACATACACACACACACATACGTACAGTTTTCCTTCTTCCATAATTTTTTTTCTTTTCATCTTCTCATCACCGAGATCACACTATCCCTTATACAACACTTCGATAAAATGAGACAAAATTATAGAATGATAAAGAAAGAAATAATATTTGACTTTTTTCCCAAAGAAAATGTCAAATTATCTAGAATCTATTGTATAATCGGGGGAAAAAAAGAAAAGACATCAATATATTTTATGAAAGCTTAGTCGAAATCTCATATTGAAGATATCGCGTTTTCCCTTCATCGTAAAAAAAGAAATATATATATATATATATATACATTTTATACACATACATCTATATAGTAGATACATCGTTAGTGCATTACAGGGTCAGTACCTTCGTAATCCTTTGGTAAGTTCGTAAATGTTAACAGGTTTTATATAACTTTCGGTAGTGGTTAAGAGAGAGATAGAGAAACAGTGAGAGAGAGAGAGAGAGAGAGAGAGAGAGAGAAAGTAGGATGGTAGGATGGACCTTCGGAGTTATCCCCAAAAACCCATTCTGTCGTCCCTTGTGTCGCGCGAACTCTCACTGCGCTCAGGATTACTAGCACGAAGAACTTGGAGGGAACGTCTCGAAGTCTCGTTTCGAATAAATAACGGCCAAAATCCGAATGACTCTTGACCTGAAACATAGACTTCCTTTCCAACAGAAACAGATACATATACATACATACGTACATACATACATACACACATAGACATCTAGACACATGGATAAATAGATACATAGACACACACACACACAAATATGCATATGTATACACATAGACATATTTTATATATATGCAGTACTCTAAAAAGAGAGGGGGAGAGAGAGAGAGAGAGAAAGAGAGAGATAGGATATTGGAACGTTAAGGCCGACCGAACGAGAAGATACAAGGAGAGACGAAGAGGAATAATGCGGAGAAACGCTTGCCACTGACTCGGGATTGCGTTTGACGACTCGCTTTGACGCGATCCTCATCCTCCTTCATCCTTCTCTTTCACTTCCTCCTCCTCCTCTTCCTCCTCTTTCTCCTCCTTCACGACTATACAACGTTCCGAGATTTACTCTGGGTACAACCCTTTGTCTTTCGTTTATCGTATGCCCGACGACGACGACGGCGACGATGACAACTACTATGATGATTACTACAACGAATGCTACTCTTGCCGGTGTCACTTCACATTTCCTTCACGAATAATTTTAAAAGCATTCCCAACTAAGATCGTAATCGTTGTCCTCCATTAAAATCCTCTTGGATAGATCGGAAATCTGAACGTGTTTCGGATAATACACGATTACTCGTCGAATTTTCATTTATTCTTTACTCACCATAAAGTGTATATATATATATGTATATATATATATATATAAAATAAATTGAAAGAAAAAAGAAATACATAATCCTCGTGGAAATCTCTCTCAAGCGACCGGTGTCCACTTCTACATTCGCGTTCACGAATAATAATCGGTAAATTCTCTCTTTCTCTCTTTCTCTCTCTCTCCCTCATTGCTCCTTTTTCCTCTCTTTCTCTCACTTTTACTCCTATTGGTAATTAAATTTTATTGGTATCAAATTCAATACCACGAAATTCACTCGTAAATCGATACGATTTAAACGTTACACTTGACGAATTTTGCTATTTCTCCACCGATATCCCTTCTCTCTCTCTCCCTTCCTCCTATCCTTCCTCCATCCCTTTCCTTTACATAGTTCCCGAGGTAACTTTCCTGACATACTCTCACCGCGTTCCCTTAACGTTAATATTAGTTTCCGAAGGATTTAGCGAGGAAATCGCACGCTCGGGGCTCCTTCAACCGAACCGTGATTCCCGTTATTCGATGCGTACGTTCCGCAACGCTGCTATTTACCGCGCGAATAATTAATTACCGAGCAAATATATTCAACCTTTGGCTGTAAGCAACATCCCTTTATATCTCTCTCTCTCTCTCTCTCTCTCACTCTCTCATTCGTTTGTTTAAAAAAATTATTTTCCTACGTGCATTCAATTGCATTCAATTGCATTAATAATATGGATTATTACATTCCTTTGAATGAAAAATAATAAAAAAAAAAAGAGAAAAAAAAAAAGAAAATATTAAAATATTACATACAAAACCGATTGTATATTTATGTTTAATTCGTAACTAATGTTTAATCCACTGTAATTATATCTTTTTTAATTTAATATCATAAAGCTCGTGTTTGGATAAATGTTTTTTCTTTATCATTTCTTCTTCTTCTTTTTCTTTTTTTTTTCTTTTCTTTCCTATTTGTTGTTGTTATTGTTGTTATCGTTGAGAAAATACAAAGATATAAAGTCTGAATTTTACAAACGAATAGAAGAAGAACCTCGGCACATGTACAAAATATAGAGCGTGAATGAAAAGGTGCTGCCGGCAGCCATGCAAATAGTATCGACAAGCCGTGACACGTTGGTATTGGCAATATTAGTAGGAAGATTTCAAGGTACACGAGAAAAAGAGAGAAAGAGAAAGAAAAAAAGAAGGAGAGAGAGAGAGAGAAAAAGAGAGAGAAAGAGAGAAAGAGTTTTTGTCTCATCCTGAGAATGCATACCTATACATAACATATATTTATATATATATATATATATATATATATATATATATATATATATATGGATATATATATAGATATATATATATATATGGATATATATATATATATTTTATATATATTTTATATTTATATATAATCTATGTTTTAAAGCTATCGAATATCATCCCTTCTATCGAATTTTCTCTTCTTACTTTCGAACCTTCGTTGTCTTTTAGGAAAGCTGAGAACACCTTTTTCTTCATCTACCTCATTATTTTCTTCATCTTAGTAAATCAACACTAATTAACGTTTCATTAAACTTTCTTCATTCTTCGATAGAAACTTTCAAAGTGCTATAATTATCAAGATTTTTCTAAACATTGATTCTTGCGATATTGACCAATTTTCTTTTAGAATAATATAAAAAAGAGTAATATAAAAAGAAAAAAGAGAGAGAAAGAGAGAGAGAGAGAGAGAGAGAGAGAGAAAGAAAGAGAAGGAATAAATGAAAAAAGAAAAAGAAAAGGAAAGGGGGAAAAAAAGAAGGAAAAGAAGAAATAGATGCAAAAAGAGAATTTTGCTAGTAAAATGTGATTGATCTTATACGTGAAAAAAACGTAACGTGAAAAAAAAAATTATGGAACAGATTTGCATTCGATGGATAAGAGAAGAAAAACGTGAGAAGAAGGAAAGAATATAAGGGGAAGAAAAAAGTCTACGAGACCAATGGATTCTCATTCCCAATGAAAATGAGATTCAGCGTTGCGTGCATTACCGTCCGCTTCGCGTCTCCCGGTAGAAGTTTTACGGTGCTTTAAAGTTTGCGGCTTCTTCTATCACGTCGTATTTCGTCCGAGTTTTCAACCTCGTCGTCTCTACTACTATTGCTACTACTACTACCATTGCGACCATCAGTACTATCACCACCACCACCACCACTACCACCACTACTATCCCAGTGTCACCTTTACCAAACTACTACCGACTACTACTACTACTACTACTATTATTCCAGCACTCATGTAACATTGAAAATTGGTCCGAAAAGTTGCGGACCGCGTTACGAAGTTATAACGATAATGTTCTATAGTGTTCGCACTTAAATCGCTACAATTATGTCACGTTTAAATCCTTGAACAGTAAAATCCTTCGTCATCGTTCTACGTGAATAAGAGGCTGAAAATAATATTATACACGACTGATATCCATGACGTTCATTTACTTAAACTGTACTTGCCCGAGGAATGAATTTGAAACGTCTCCATTGTGATTTGCCGAAAGATGTGCCACGTTAGGTGGCCGAAATAAACGAAAGAACGAAAGAACGGAACCAAGCAAGCAAGCAACGGAAGTGAAGCAAACAAGCAAAGAGAGGAAAAACTTTTGGCACAGCAACAAAAATATTGCTTTCACGTTGACGCTTGACGTTTTTCTCTTTCTTCTTCTCTTTCGTTATTTCTCTCTCTCTCTCTCTCTCTTTCTTTCTTCCTTTCTTTCTCAACCACCGGTGGTGACTTGCCACCGGGCATTGGAATCCTTTTTTAGTATGCCAGCGTCTCAACGAATCTACCCCTTGTTTCGAAATCTTTGATGGAAGATATTTCATTCAAGCCACCTACGTGTAGATACATACACGTAGATACAAGCCACCTCCTACATCTAGATGTATGTACTTACGTATGTGTGTGTGTGTGTGTATTTGTAACTACATTCATAAAAACTTTTCACATTGAAGAGAATGTATATTTTTCCTCTTGAAGAGAGAATTGCTAATTACAGTGCATGTCTATATAACAAAAACGAAAGAGAGAGAGAGAAAAAGATTTGTCTCGTGAGGATTAAATATAGACAAGAGAAAAATAAAGAAAAAAAAAGAAGAAGAAGAAAAAGAAAGAGGGCAAGAAATAAGAAGCATGTCCGACAGAACGTTAATTTTGCCTCTTCGATTGGTCGCTTTAATTTCGTCACGTTCGAACCAGGAGACATTACTTTTCCATTATATTAGTCGGACTCTCTCTCTCTCTCTCTCTTTCTCTCTCTCTCTCTCTCTTCAACTTTACTCTTGCCTTTATTCTTCTTCTTCTCGCTTTTCTTACTTTTCCATTTTATTGACAGAGACTTCTAGTTTAGGAAGAAATAAAAAAAAGAAAAAGAAAAAGAAAAAGAGAAAGGAAGAGAAAAAAAGAAAGAACGAAAAATAAGAAGAATAAGGGTTGAAGTTACTCTTGAACGCGAACGATAAGGAATAAAAAAAAAAAAAAAAAGAAAAAAAGAAAGAACGGAAGGGAAAAAAATGAAAAGGTACTGGAAACGTAGGCACTTTTTGCTCGACTAATTGTGCGATTAATTGGAAGAACAAATTGTCTTGAAGAACGACGATAGAAGTAGTCGTGAGACTATTTGATGTAATTTATAGATAAGATCAGAGAGACGAGGATGGATGGATAGATAGATAGATAGATAGATAGATAGATAGATAGATAGATAGATTGATATATAGACAGATAGATAAATAGATAGATGAAAAGATATAAGATAGATAAATAGATGGATAGATAGATAGATATGGATAGATAGGTAGTATGCTCGATAGAAGGGGAAGCTCTTTTAAATTATCGTCGTTACGAGTTGGGTCATATAAATCGACATCTCTTTCGAATTTCTTCTATCTCCTCCTACTTCTTCTTCTTCTTCTTCGTTTTCTTTTTCTTTATAAAAGTGAGCACAAAGGGATAGCATTTTATGGAGTCCCACGAAAGCAAGTACCTATTGCGATAGTCATCGAAACGGGGTATCGTTGCTCGTTAGATTATCTTCTCCTTTGTCCATTCGTTTCTTAAGTCGTGCGATTAAGAGCTCGGATAATATAAAGGACCGACGAAAGGAATCCAAACGAGTTCTTCAAATCGAGATGAAGGAAGAAAGAAAGGAAGAAAGGAAGGAAGGTAATGCATCTGAAAAGAAAAAGAGAAAGAGAAAGTAAACGAAATGTAATAGAAAGAGAGAGAGAGAGAGAGAGAGAGAGAGAGAAAGAGAGAGAGGGTCCATTGCAAAAGAACTTTTCACGAATCGTCAATACTTACTGCATTGCAGTCACCAAAGTCGCCTATTTTCTTCCTACAGGATGCTACGACGTGGAAAACGAATGCCTCTGATAATTAAACCTTTGCCTGTAGAAAAGCATGTTTTACAGGAGGATAGATAGACAGAGAGAGAGACAGAGAGAGAGAGAGAGAGAGAAGAAAATCCAATGCGAACGTTTTTGCACCCACGTAATTTTGATTAATAGCAAGTGGAAAATGAAACTTGCATTTCCCTTGCTTTACGTCCTAGAGAGCATCGAAACATAAAATGTACGGCAGGTAGACCTTCGAAATTCGTTATACGATCTCATAGTTTTTCTACAAGTTTCTTCTCTTGTCCACTTTTCTAGTCTCACTATCCGACTATTCTCTCATCTCTAAAAACTTCCCATCCTCTTCTCACTATTCCATCCAGTTTTTCTCATCGAGGAACGAAATTACCCTTTTCCTTCTCTATGATATCCTTTATCTCGTGGAAAAGAGAACGAATAAAAAATCGCCCTTCATGAGCGAGAATATCTTTTCCCCCGTTTGAAACGTCGGAGTTGTAACGAGGTTGCTCATTATTTCGTATGGCGCATTTCATTAAAAAACTTTTACGTCGGCGCGCGAAAAAAAGGACTCTTCCGAAAGAGCGTGCGTGGATGGTCCATCAGGAAGAGAGAGAAAGAAAGAGAGAGATAAAGAGAAAAAAAGAAAGAAAAATAGTAATAGAAAGACAAGAATATTATATATATATATATATATATATATATATTTATTTATTTATTATATATATAAAAAGAGAAAGAGAGAAAGAGAGGAAATGTCAAAAACATAATATAAATATCGCACTCGATATCGAACACCTAACTTCCGATACATAAGCTTACACGATTATAAATAATCGGCTTTGTTTCTGTCATATCTATCGCGAAAATGTTTTGTTACCTGAGAAAATAATACCTCACTAATGATTTAGATAGATAGATACATAGAAATAGAATGCACGCATATGTATACACACGTCTCAGCGTTAATACGCATGTCGTTATAAATCAGAAACTTATTTGTTTGCCATTATTAAATCCCGAAAAGGTAATCCGAAACCTGCAGCTTCGAAGAGAAACGATAAAAGAGATAACGAAAGAGAGAATGAGTGAAAGAGAGAATGCTTGTGAGTGTGTTCGCGCGTGTACACTTTGCTTCGTTAAACCGATAAAGCGTCGTCTATAATCCGATACGTCAAACGCATTTAAACCGCTCACTCGCCGTGACGGCCGTTCGGCTCAACGACATAACGCTTATATCTATGGTCCAATCATTGGCCACTATTTAGACATAACCCAAATATAATGCGCCAGATTGAATTTCGCTAATCAAATTTTCATCTCGTTGACCGCAACTACAAAAGCATAAACGTCGCTCTGACTTTTATTGTCTCTGGTTTGATACGCCCAAATATTCATCGTGTTCTCTTTCTCGTCAAAAAAGAAAAAAAGAAAGGAAAAAAGAAAAAAAAGAAGAAAAAAGTAAGAAAAAAAATGAATAGAAAAAAAAGAACACAAAATGTCTAAAATAATCGAAAGATCGATTCTTGACGTACTATCTATTAGAATATTTTGAAAGCATATATATTATATACATATATTATATTATATATATTATATATATATATATATATTATATACAAAGAGAGAGAGAGAGAGAGAGAAAGAGAGAAAGAAATAAAAAAGATAGATAAATTTTCAAAAGCATTTTTCTCCAACAGAAATAATTATTGGACGAAAAAACAAAAATAAAAAACAAGGGAAAAAAAAATAATTCCACGATTTCGAAATTTTCATTGTACGTAGATATAGATATAAATATATATATATATATATATATATATATATATATATATATGTATGTATGTATATATATATTATATGAAAAAAAATGCAGAAATAAAAAATGATAGAAAATTCGATTTTATAACGACGAGGGAGAGAAAGAAAAAAAGAGTGAGAGGGAGAGTGTGAGAGGAATAAAGAAGCAGTATCGTAGAATAATTTATAATAAACACCGCTTCAAATTCATGAAGAATATTTCAACGAGAAGATCATACATAATTAATAAGTCGCTTGACTAGACACTACTGTTAGATGAGAAAGAACGTTTCGAAGAGACGAGGAGATTAGACAAGGCTGATCGTTTAACTTCTCCAAACGATTCTTATCTTATTCTCTTTCTTTCTTCTTTGTATATATATATATATATATATATATATATATATATATATATATTTATTTATTTATTTATTTATTTTTTTATCGGCCAATAAAAACACCATAAAATAGCTAACGAACGACAAGGAGATATTTGAAAACCAGATACGGTGGAATAAGGGGGGGTAGGTGGGCGGAGGGGTGATAAAAAGGAGAGATTATGTTTTATATCGATTTTTTATATCAAGGATATAAACCTTTTAAATGACAATAATAGAAACGATATGCAATAATTTTTCGCAAATTACCTATGGATGAGTTTAGATACATATTCTTTTAGTATTTATTCGAAGGTAGCGGAAAGAGAACGGTGGTGGTTCTTTCCACGGGGGAGAGATCGATCCGCTCGCGGGATATATCCTAGAGGCAGATGGTTTCGATGGTCGTTAGTCGGTCGAGAGCTCTACAGTGAAAACTTTCTCTATCATCGAACATCCAAGTCCTTCTCTCCAGTGAATTCTCCTTTTTTTTCTTTCTTTTTCTTTTTCTTTTTTTTTGCTCTTCTATTTTTTTCTCCTCCCCATCTTTTCATACTCCTACTAAAGTTAGTGCCATGAGGAACGAACGAACGAACGAACGAACGAACGAACGAACGAACGAACGAACGAACGAACGAACGAACGACCGAACGAACGAAAGAACGAACGAACGAATGAACGAATGAACGAACTCTGTCACTGTCTCTCTGTCGCTGTGTCTGTCTCTGTTTCTGTCTCACATACTGATCTTTCTCTCCTTGCTATTTTGTCTGTCTATCTAGCAGTGTTCGTTACGTTTTTTAACGATCGATTTTTAAAACAGCGAATGCTCACGAAATTTTTTTTCAACCTCTCCTTGTGTGTCCATTCGAGCCAACAGCGCCACACTATTTTAACGGGCCAACTATTATCAACAATGACCTCGGTGGGGTACGAAAAACGAAAAGTCGATAAACACGGGAAAATATGAAAGATAAAAGAAAGGGGGAGAAAGAGAGAGAGAGAGAGAGAGATAGAGAGAGAGAGAGAAAGAGAGAGAGAGAGAGAAAGAGAGAGAAAGAGAAAGAAAAAAGAGAGAAAGTGAAAAGGATAAAGAAAGAGAGAAAGAGAGATATCGAATCATCCTATCGCCCGACGAAATTTTCGAAATATCAAACATTGTAAAGCGAGCTTGAACTCTGCTTTATCGCGCGTACATTTCCCCTAATAATTTAATTTATTACACGAACGAGCCGTTACTGTACAACTTGTAGCATCGTTACGAGGAACAAGCAAAGAGAAATAGAAAGAGAAAAGAGAGAAAGAGAGAGAGAGAGAGAGAGAGAGAGAGAGAGAGAGAGAGAATGAATAAGAGAAAGGGAGACGGATAACGCACCCAAGTTAAAACTTTCGTCGTACTTTTTACATTCGTTATCGAGTTTCCGCACGTTGCTTCCGCGCGGCGAAATGCTTCTCGTTCGATATTTAGCATTAACTTTCTTCGTTCGTTTCGTTCTTTGTCCTACGCGGCAGCGACTAATTCAACAAAATATATCGTCGGAAATGTTCTCCTCTCTCTCTCTCTCTTTCTCTTTCTTTCTTTCGTAACCAGAGGAAAACCGACGTTACGGCGAAACCGTGTCGGTCGTTCCAAAGCGGCAACGACATAGCGAAAAAAATAAAATTAAAGTACTTTTTGTCCTTCCGTTAAAATAAAAAGAGAGAGAGAGAGAGAGAGAGAAACAGAGAGTAAGAGAGACGATGCACCGATAGAGACGGAAAAAAGAAAGAAAAAAATAAAAAAAGAGAGAAAAAGAAAGAGCGAGAGAGAGAAAGAGAAAGAACATTTTCCTCTTGGTTGTCGATGGTGAAACAGAAAGAAGGAGAAAAAGAAAAAGAAAGGGTATAACATCGGGAATAAAGGTAGTACTACTACCATTATAACTACTACTACTACTACTACTACTACTATTACTAATACGACTACTATTACTAATACGACTACTATTACTACTACTATTTCTATTACACTATGGGGTGTATTCGTACGATCGATGAACGGCAAAATATCCGAAGTTGGTTGCTTTTGAGGCCTCGTTAATTCGTCCGAAAAGCCTAGATACGAAAAGTTTGTCCTCCTTTGACGTCCCTGTATGCTTTTATTTTCTTTTCGCTTGCCCACTACTTTTCTATCCTTTATCAATCCACGAAAAATGTATGTACTCTCTCTCTCTCTCTCTCTCTCTCTCTCTCTCTCTCTCTCTTTCTCACTCTCTCTCTATCTATCTATCTTTTTATTCCTTTTCATTTTTATTTCTTCTTCGTCTTCTTCAAGATAGGTAGCTGCATTCATCGAACTACTAACAGAGACTCTCGATATCGTCTTCCTCTGGGCGAAAGAAGAATAGTCGTCCATGTCGAGCAAGGACCACTTCGTAAAAATGGTAAAAGAAGAAAATCGCGATATATAACGTCGGTATAATCAGATATGGACGCTGAGATAGATCGGTTTTATCGCGGACACGTTATAGTGTACGAGTTCAGTGAAAAATGTTGTCAAGATTTACGAGCACCGTGACGGTTCTTCGAATTTCGCTTGAATCATAAATAAATGTATAAAAAAAAATATATATATATATATAAACATATATCCTACTACATGTACATGAGAAAAAATGATTGAGAAATAGGAAAGAAACATAGTGGGAAGGGAAATCATGTACATACATGCATACATACGTAGATCGTGTCTCGTAGTCGGTCACTTGAAAAGTTGGAAACATTAAGTTAACCAGACACGACGATCGAAAGCGACAAAAATGTCGGCTAAAAGGGAATAAATTCGTAGCCGTAACGTCTCGACTATGAAGGACGCATCGTCCTTTAGTGCCGCTTCGTGAATAAGTGGAGCGCGGGATAAAAGCAAAGTTGGTAAGTGTATAATTAACAGGCGCGCGAGAACGTTAAGCGAGTTCAAACTCGAGAGAGTATTCAAGAGATGAGAGGAGGTGACGAAAGTGGGATAGGTACATCTTATGAACACCTGGGACAAGTTGGTCCTTAGGTGTAACGTCACAAAACTGTCATCAAGAGATAAAGAAAGAAATAAAGAGAGAGAAAGAGAAATAGAAAGAGAAATAGATAGATAGATAGATAGATAGATAGATAGAGAGAGAGAGAAAGAGAGAGAGAGAGAGAGAGAGAATGAAGAAAGAAAAACGAAAATCACATTTAATGCCTTTTTAAATTGTATCACCTCCGACGATGATAAAATTACTGCCATTGCTTTTCTTTTTTTTTTCTTTTCATAGAGTAACAACATTAACAAAGACCATTGTCCTTTCCTTTGGCTCTTTTT
The DNA here is from genome assembly GCF_910589235.1 of Vespa crabro. Classification (NCBI taxonomy): domain Eukaryota; kingdom Metazoa; phylum Arthropoda; class Insecta; order Hymenoptera; family Vespidae; genus Vespa; species Vespa crabro. The sequence goes on along the minus strand of NC_060956.1, from coordinate 7,146,992 downwards.
CTCTTTCAATTTCCTTTCGATCATTCCCCTTTTCTATACCCATCTACAAAGCTCTCAACGAAATTCCACACGTGTCTCTAATCCAGGCGACCTATCGTCTAACCAACGCTTCGTAAAATCTAGCAACGTTCTCTCGGCACTCTCTACAAGATAATACCCTACACGTTCTCTATCCTATAACGCTCTCCGATAAGCACCGACGATAATAACGATAATAACGTTCACCGAGTTACGCGGGTTAGATAGAAAAGGGAAGACAATATCTTGCATCTAATAGGGACTCGGATCTAGCTAATATCCAGAATGGCGAAATAATCTAAAAGTGACCAAATATCAAAAAACATTCGAAATGGAATGTCGTACTGACTATGGTTCACTGCAATAGAGAAAAATGTTCGAAACTTGTTCACTCAGCATTTTGTGTATCCAAAAAGAAGCCTAATGTCGTTTGAGTAGACTAGAGTAGCGCAGTGAAGAGAAGAGAAGAGAAGAGTAGAGAAGAGCAGAGGATCGTTTCGTGTCGAGGAAAGGGAAAAGACGAGTGAATGTGACGCGGAGAAAAATTCTATGACGGGCTACATATCCAGCCTCTCCCTTTTCTCTCTCTATCTCTCTCTCTCTCTCTCTCTCTCTCTCTCTCTCTCTCTCTTTCTCTTTCTCTCTCTCTTTTTAACTCCCTTTCTCTCCTTTCGTCTCTTCGCTCGGTTTCTCGCCCATTCCATCAGGCAACCGGCGTTACCAGACGTCTACATTGCCCGACGACGTCGCCGTCGTTCACGGAAATGCTACGCTGAAAAAAGCTTTCTCTTTCGCGAAGGAAAAGAGCCGTACCTACTAGGGGATGGAGAAGGGACTTTTGAAAACGTGTATTAGAGAGAGAGAGAGAGAGAGAGAAAGGGGTTGAGTAACGCGGTTCGTGGTTTAGAAGGATGAAAGTGAAAAGAGAAGGGATAGGAGAAACGATATGATGCAGGCCACGTTAGTGAAATTCGCGAGCGATTCTCCGCGAAAAGCGTGACACCACCACGACCAACACTAACACCACCACCACCACCACCACTACCACCACCATCTCGGCCACCACCACCACCAACTCCGCCATCACTACCTTTAAAACTATCACCACTACCATCAACAATCGACGACGACGACAATGACGACGACTAGTAGCTCTAGCCTATATTTCATCGGGGGATCTACTTTTTACAAATATTTCTTCCGTTTTATATTTTTCTCTGTCTCTTTCCTCTCGTCCATTCTCGTATATCTCGAAGTAAGTGATTTTTATCACACGGTCTATGAAGTTGAATGTTCGTTTGTCAAAACAAAAGATAAAAATTCTCTTTTGGTAGTTCTCTGATATATAATACTTCTTTTTTCTCCTTTTCTCTTTTTATTCTTCTTTTCTTTTATTTTAATTTTTTGGATAATCGCGTTGCGATCAAAAGGAGAGACAAAAAGAAAAAGAAGATAAAAGGAAAAGAGGAAAAAAGA
>NC_060956.1:7127998-7140498 GCF_910589235.1 Vespa crabro | reverse complement strand
CCATTCATCGATCGGTCGACGCTTGAATTTTGAAACACGACCAAGTCATATTCAAACGCGTTCATGAGTTTGCAACGAATATTCGTCGAAATTAAATTATTCTCATGAATAAAGAAGGTATGTATATGTATGGGGGAAAAAAAAATAAAAAAAAAAAAAAACAGGAAAAAGAGAGAGAGAAAGATAGAAAAATTAAAATTAAAATTCTTTGAGCAAAATCATGTGAGAAATGAATCGATAAAAATTAACACTTGGTATACATATATGATAATGCTTCTTCTCTCTCTCTCTCTCTCTCTCCCTCTCTCTCTCTCCCTCTCTCTCTCTCTTTCTCTCTTTCTCTCTCATTCTTCGGGAAGATAAATTGCAGGACGTTACGTGACAAAAGCCGTGATGCGAAAGTACGTTTTTCGCTGGAACGTAGGTGAGCCTCGGTAGTGAAAGCACTCCTAATGACTTGCTACGGGAACAAAAACAACAGGAGGGCTGGAGCTTTTACCGCGACAGATCCTCATAAAAGTTTCCGTCCACGAGGGACAACAACTTCCCTTTTAGCAGCTTCGATCGGGCTGTTTGGCCGTGTTTAATTACGTCGATTAAAGCGTCCCGTGTCACCGCAAAGCGGTTCTCATGAACATCGACCACGGACCTATCTTTGTCTCTCGAGGGAGGAAGCCAGGATTCGACCTTATCTCTGTATGTCTCTTGCTCTCTCTTGGTCTCTCTCTTTATCTATCTATCTATCTATCTATCTATATATCTATCTATCTATCTATCTATCTATCTATCTATCTCTTTCTCTTCCTAGTCTACCAGAAACCTTAATACGAAGAGCCAAAGCTGCACGTGATAGGTCAATCGGTTCGTAGAATCGAACTCTGATCGACATCGAAGAACCAACCTGCCGTGCACGTTCCTACCATCGAAAGTTTTCTCTCTCTCTCTCTCTCTCTCTCTTTCTCTCTCTCTCTCTCTCTTTTGGTCTCAATACTATCGATTCATATGTCCATCGGTGTCCACACTCGACTGATTTAGCCGAAATTCTTTTTCACGTTCCAACTCGAGAAAATGATATCGGGCCCAAATCGGACCCAATTGATTCTCCACACCTTCTTTTCCAAGACAGGAATAAGTATTGTAAATTCATTGAGAGAGAGAGAGAGAAAGGGAAAGAGAGAGGTAAACGAGTAAGTCCATCGAAAATCGAGAATAAAGATAAAGATGAAGTAACTAGATCAAATTTATCGATTAGCTATTATCGATTTCGAAAAGTTTGTTTACTAGTTCGATACGGGTAGGATCGAAACTTTCTAAATTCCAAAAGCTAGATATTCTTATCGATCGACGAAGAACGTCACTCAAGTGCACCGATTTGTCCAATCGGTCACTTTCCTCTCTCCCTCTCTCTCTCTCTCTCTCTTTCGATTTCTAACACGCTTCGTCGAGCTTCGAAGTCCGAAGTGAAATTTGCTTAGTTCCATAAACGGGTAAGCCCGTATCGGTATCTTTCCTCGAAAAGGATAGAAGCGATTAGAGTTCGAAAAGATTTGTTACGGGAAATGATTCGACGATTGAACAAGGGAAAAAAAATATTTTTCATCGTGATCGTGAATAAAAAAGAAAAAACCCAAAAAAATAAGAACAAAAAATAAAAAAAAAAGAAAAAAGAAAAGAGAAACAAACAAAGAAGGAAAGAAAAAGAAATAAAAAGGTACGAGAGAAAATAGAGATTGAATCTTAATGGTAACGGAGAAGGAAGAAAGAACTTCTATGTTGTCGTACCAATCGGATGAAAAAAAAAAAAAAAAGGAAAAAGGTTAGGTTGATTCGTCACAGTCTAGGACGATCGAGCGAGTCAATTTAACTCTTCTATCAATTCCCCTCGCGTACGACGCAAAGCGTGAATTTAAACGAGAGAAATCACGAACGATTCGAGCCCCATAGTCGAGTCTGTTCCCTTTTTGTAATCATAATCAATCGATCTCTTTTAATTCGGGCAATCTCATTAGTTTCGAGTGATCGACCCCGAGCACGTAGATGGAGGCTGATCAAAGAGTAAATCCGGGCGAATCTCGTAACTGACTCTGATCATCGTTAAATCAGGATTATCCACTCGGAATACCTGAAGGACGTGCTCGATTGCTAACGATCGGAAGATTAATTTCGCGGCCAATCAACGTTTCAAGGACGAACCCGAAGAAACGACGTGATACGGAACATCTAATATGTTTTACACGTTCGATGACCGACCATAATAATTTAGGAATAAGACGAATCCAACGATCAGTTTGATCTTCGTTCGAAAACTAGTTATCCTTCTGATCCTCCCTGTCTATCTGTCTGTCTTTCTGTCTGTTTGTCTATCTCTTTCTCTTTCTCTCTCTCTCTCTCTCTCTCTCTCTCTATTTCTCTATTTCTCTCTTTCCATCTCTCTAGTTATTCTGATCCGGATTTCAACTTTCCCCTATCTATCGAGATACGCTCGAATTTCATTCCAACAGACGTTTCCCTTATCACCGACCACAGTATCCTCGACTATTTTCACTTTGATAGGTCCAAGGGATAACCGTAAAAGGAACAAGTAATTGTAATTTCGGTTTAACCGAAAGTCTTAAGGGAACGAGTTAATCTGTTCTAAACAAGGCTTATGGGTTCTATTATTTTCTAATAACATTTCGATGATGAATTTAGGAATTATTAACATCACTCGAAATAACTATGCCATGTAAGATAAAGGTATTATCGATTATTCATCTTTCTCTCTCTCTCTCTCTCTCTCTCTCTCTCTCTCTCTCTCTCTCTCTCTCTCTCTCTCTCTCTAAACTATATTTCTGAACTTACTATGTTCAAAACCTCTAGCCGCGTAAGTAGGTATAGTATAGAGCAAGGAGAACTCTAACTCTCTACCTCTTGCTAGTAAAGGCAACGCTTAAGGGCGGACAACCGTGCAACGGCACGCCTTACTGGCAAACTTTCTCGTAGTAAAATGTCCGATCAAGACTATCCATTTCCTTACTTAAGTTAGCATCGTGTACATACATACATACTTCGATGAATATAATATAAGCGAATAGGTTAAGCGAAGGATTAAACCTGAGAAATACATACATATGTTAAAATAACCGGAAATTCTCTTACGTCCTCGTGCATCGTTTTACGACATACATATATACATGCAAATACACACACACACACACACACACACACACACACACATACACACGCGCGCGTGTACACTAAGAGAGAAAGCAAATTTATGAGGGAAAACCCAAGGACGTCTATTCGAGGTCCACAGGAAATTATTTCATTTCCTATAGCCTTTATTTTTCCGTCATTTTTCCTTCGTCGTATTCTCCCCTAAGTTTTTCCAACCCTAACAGTAGATGTACACACCGAGAGATGACTTATTTAATTTTTCATAGTACACGACTACGACGACAATGGCGAAGAGAGAAAAAATCTTTCTCTCTTTCTTTCTTTCTATTTCTCTCTTTCTCTTTCTCTTTCCCTGGAGAAATAAAACTGCTGCATACGTAGATAATGAAATTTGTTTAAACTGCTGGCACGCGTGTCCCTAAATTTATTCTATTAATTTTTAAATTCCGGTCAACCCCAAGGATTCCAATAGTTTCTCCTTGGAATCTCGATAACGTAGGGTGTACTTTACGATACCATCGTTCGATAGTTCCGATGAAAAATCTATGAACTCACGTTTTTTACGATCTCAGAGGCACTTTTTTTCATACTTTTAACACGTCATCGGAAGTGATACGAGAGAATAATAAACGTTATAAAGAGTTAATGATGATAATGACAATTACGATTACGATTATGATATAGTTTCAATAAAATTAAAAATCTAAGAAATAAAAGGATAAAAAAATGAGATAGACTTACAAGATGATAGCTGTTTAAATAAATAAAAAAAAAAAAAAAGAAAAAAGGAAAAAAAGCAAAAAAAAAAAGAAAAAAAGAAAGAAAATTCAAAGAAGCTCTATCTATTTGATCTATTTTCTCTATCGTTGCTTACAGAGATGTGAGGAATGATCACGTGGGTGATGGTCGGGTTGCTCCTGGCTGCGGAAACTTGCGGCAGAAACGTCCAATCTGGAAACGGGAAAGAGGAGACGAAACAAAAAAACGGTTTGAAGGGAATAGCCACGGATGAGGAGGACATCTATCGTGAGTATATACTTATATATATTATATATGTACACAATACCGAAAGATACTTAAAACGAGAGGAGAAAAACGAAGCACCTAAAGATGGAACGAAACTGAACTTCTTTTCGAACTCTCGAAAAAATATATAAAAGGGGAAGATGAAATGGACTTATGATTTGTTCGACTAGCTTGAGTTTATTCTTTTATCTCACATAACACATAATTCGTCTAAAACCTTTTATAAATCTTTTTCGTTTCTCTTTTTATCTCTCTCTCTTTCTCTTTATTTCTCTCTGATAAATATATATACTAATATATTCCCCAGGTCGAGCATAATGGATAATTAAGATTTGAAAAAACATTTTTATATTATTTTTTTTCGTAATAATATATCAAGATAATTCGCACTACTTTAGATTATACGTAATTCGAAATATAAAGTAAATATTTTCTCGCTTGGCTAAAGTACTATCATCGATTGTTCGTGACAAAGTGCAAAAAATGTGGATAAAAGATATAGACCGTGGTTCGGAAGATTGAAAACCGTTGTAATTTACGAAATATAATTATTTTCTCGTGGCCAAATTTCAAATGCAGATCCGTAAAAACATCGTGTTTACAAAGAACACAGAATAACGGACTACGAACTGCAGGATACAGAATAGAAAATACTGAACACGAAACACAGAATACGGAATACTAAACATGGAACATGGAGCACGAAACATAAAACACAGATTACAAATCACAAGTGACAATCACAAAATCATTCAATCAATATATTTCTAGCGTAACCAGTATTTCACAATTTCCTCAATTTGTTTCGGAAAGATAGTTGATACATTGAAATTATCTGAACATTATGATATGCGTAACTCGAACAGTATTATATGTTTTAATTTTATTGTTTAACTATTTATTACGATAGTACAGCGTACGTATGCATGTGTATGCCGACAATAACAACTGTCATTCAATCATGGAGATAAATGTTCTCATGGAGATAAAGTAAATATTCTTGTCGACTTCTCAATCTGAAAATGTTCTATATAACGTTATATAACTCCAAATTAGTTTGACTTCTTAATGAATCATTTGAAAATAAAGTACATAAGTTTTGTTATTTTATTTATATTCTTCACATATTTTTTTTTTTTATAGAAATATTTTTTAATAATGAGACTTCCTGCGTACAAAATGAAGAACGACAAAGAGCGTTAAATCGTATTATCGATGTGTTGATAATTTTCCAAGGTATCGTTTACGAGCGATTTTTAAATTAGATAAATTCATGAAAATTCATAGTATTCACGAAAATAGTAAATATTTTGATATCATCAAAGAATTTCATAAATAAAATGATTAATTATCTTCGATTGTTGTAAAATTTAATAAATAATTAGTAAATCATTTATAAACGTGGTAACTTATAAAAAAAAACGTTATTGACACTTAAAAATAATTCATCAGAGTAATTACAGCTAAGTAGTTTGGTAACAATAGGTTCCGGCTTTTATAGCCGACCAACTAAGTTTGCAATAGTAGAACCCTGGTTTACCAATCGTTAATAGCAATTTTCAGAACAAAACAAAAAAGGATACGAGAGGATAAAATAAAATCGAAAAAGATTGAATAGGATCGAATAGGACCGAATAGGGCCGAACAGGACTGAATAGGATCGAACAGGATCGAATAGGACCAAATAGAATAGAATAGGACTGAACAAGATCGAACAGTATTGAATAGGATCGAATATATTCGAATATATAGGGTCCAAAAGGATCGAATGAGACAGAGTAGGATCAAATAAAATCGAACAAGACAGAATAGAACTGAATAGGATCGAGTAAATATGAATAGGATCGGATAGGATCGAGTAAATATAAATATGATCGGATAGAATCGAGTAAATATGAATAGGATCGGATAAGATTGAATATATTCAAGCAGAATCTAATAAGACTAAAATGAGAATAATAGAATCCGAATAAATAATAAGACCGAATAGGACCGAACAAGACTGAAGAGAGCATAATAGGTTCAAACTATGGATGATATAGAACAGGATCGAATAGGACTGAACAGAACCACAAAGGACTAGTCAGATCGGATAGGTAGGATCTAGTTCGTCTCGAATCGGATCGGATCGGATCGGACGGAATGATTCGAGTCATATGCTTTTAGGCGACTTCATTCAGCTCGGTTAGATTCGGTTGGATTCGGTTAAACTCGGTTTTCCTTGGCTCAGAATTTTATCTAGGATTTAGTATGGAATTGTATTTGGGATTTTATTTGGGATTTTGTCCGAGGTTTCATCCGGTGTTTTGTCTGTAGTTTTGTCTGGGATTTTGTCTAGGGTCTTCGGATATTTTCGGTTATCTTCAACAATCTTCGGTTATCTTCGGCAATCTTATTCGATCATATTCGGTCCTATTTAACTTTATTTTATCCCAGTCCGGCCCTATTCAGCACTATTTGATTTTGTTACATCCTTTCCTATCCTATTAAGAAATCTGTTATTAACGATCAGTAAATATACGGCAGTAATTATACGGCCACAAAAGCAGGACTATAATTATTTGGGTATAATGCAACAAATATCATTAATGCGTTTTTATAAATTGCCATATTTAAAAATGATTTATCAATCATTTGTTAAATTTACGACAATCTAAGAGAATTTATTATTATACTTACTATTAACTATTTACGAAATTCTCTAATGACATCGAAGAATTTACTCTTTTCATTAGAATCCAGAATTATTGTGAATCTACGTAATTTAAAAATAATGCTCGTAAAGGATACACATTTAATATTATACGCACATTAAACTAAGACGCGCTATTTTTTTCTTTTTTTTTTTTTTTTTAGACGTGCAAAACATTATGCGATGTAAGAGAAGAGTTTGACAAAAAAATGCAACGAACTAACACTAATGTTAATTTGTCACTTTCACTCTTACAAATAACACTCTATTATGAGGAAAGGTAATATATTCGTTAAAGTAGAAATTAATTTCAATGCAATTACGTAATCGCATGATAATACGTTCTAATACGCTCAAATGTAACTGATATATTATTTCTCTGAGTTACTATGATATTGTCTGACATTGTAAACGAACGTGAATAATTTTTGACTTAAGTTTACCACGCAACACGTTTGTTGTTGGATCCCCGAGAATTTCATTTTAATGGTTAGCAAGCAAACCAAGTAACGCGTCAATAAAGAAAACCAAACTACCTAACAGATCGTAATGAGAAGTGGTGGAAATGTTGGAACAATGGAACAAATGACGATTGTTACACATGCGCAGAACGCGATACTATTTCTCTCTTTCTCTCCCTCTCTCTCTCTCTCTCTTCGTTTCTCTCGTTTCTTCTTGCATTTACTCAATTACTACTCCTCTCATTTTGAATTTTCGCACATATGCAGCCACATAATGATGCGTAATTTATCAATCCTAATAATTTATTGTTATAAATAATGAAATATGCATAAACAACTTTATAGAAATTAGTTCAAATAAAATATAAAAGTCATATAGTGCTGATTTCTGAGAGATATATATATATATTTTTTTCATCTTTTTTACGAATAATAATCTCATTAATGTAATTTCTTAATGATCTTGTTATTAAAAAATGAAATGCTTTGTCGAATACTTTTTTTTCATTGTTAATATATAATTTTGAAAGAAATAGACACAAAACTAATAATAAAATAAATGACTAATAATCATTCATTTTTTTTTTTAACGAATTTCTATAAACTAGTAGCAGAATACTAAAATTAAATGTAATATTCAAAATTTTAATTAAATTATAATACCTACACTTTTTTTAATATAACTCAAGTCTGATAATTATATTTTAATTATAATTATATATGTATATGTATATAAGGTTTGTTCAAGTAATGATGACCATGATTTTTAAGGTCTAAAACCTTTTTTTTTTATTGATAAGAATGTAAGATCACCCTGACTTTTTTAAACGGAACCATTTTGTTTCTTCTTTTTAATAACAATGTAGAGAACAGCAAAAAACAAATCTAATGAGTACACACAATATTATTTTAAGCTATATTACAACTTTTAATAAACAGAGTTAAATTTGTTATCGAGGGACGTAAAAGATTACAAATATAATGAACAAAATAATAAACAAAAAAAAATAAATATTTAATATTTCGTTTGGCATTTTGGACGGTCATTTAATTGGACTGTACTTTTACGAGGAAAAACTAACGTTCCATCTGGGTATAAAACATTTCAATTTAATTGATGCTACACATAATTATTTATTAAAAAAAGCGAAACTTTGTGTTGCAAAAGGTAAAATGCAATTTAAACATCTACTTTAACCGGTATGTTATTACTTTAATATGCTTTACTATATTTTTTTACGTTTTTAGCGAACAACCACGATAACGAAGAATTACGCTTTGGCAAATACTAAATTGTTGTAAAAATTAAAAACTGGAAAACATATCAACTTGCCTCGACCTCTTTTACTACATGTCAGCCGTATATCGACCTTCTCTCTTTCTCTCTCTCTTTCTTTCGCTCGTTTAAAACCTTGTATCCAGTTTTATAGCTAATATTTCCGCAAGTTAAGTAGCCTAAATTTTCCGTCGAATCCTAAAAAGAAGTTATATAAAATTTCATCTGGATCGGACAAAAATAGTCGGAGTTTTTGAGAAATTGCGAACACATAGATTAAGGCTTTATATATATATATATATATATATATATATATATATATATATATATATATATATATATATATATATTTAAGTTCTATATAATTCTAAACGATAGGACACGCCATTGTTCCGAAAAATGTCCCAAACTTCGTGGCCCATTTCTATTTCGAAGGAGAACATGCTTCTTCCTCATACTCTAGTTTGCCTGTCGACTTTATATTATCGAAAGTTTGAACTACCAGAGGATTGATTGTCGAAAGAAAATCGAGATGTTGGAAGAGAAACGATCGAACAAATAGCGGTAGCAGAGCACCCGTCGCGTCGTTCTAAACTCACCTTCAATACTGGGAGTTTAAAGTTCTGCGAAATTCTACTATTTGCTTTGAACGATCCTATACGATAAGATAGATAGATATATGTGTGATCCTCTTTTTTATTCCCGTTAAGCGTTAGTTACGAGAGGATTAACAAAGGTCCAACGCGCGAGTATAACACGACAGAATCGATCGCGATGGTTGAAAACTGAACGAGCAGGTGTTATGTATCAAATTAATAACTGATATATATATATATATATATATATATATATATATATATATATTTATACGTTTATATGAACGGTAATTGACAAAAATAATTATTTACTTATTAAATGAATTATTTTAAAAATTGTATATATTTGTTTTTCTTGTAAAAAGAAAAAGAAAAATTATTTTTTTTAAATACATTTTGACGATATATTTGATAAAATGTATCAAATTAATAACTTATATATATACATATATATATACATATATATAATCTGTTTGTATATATACGAAAGATAATTTGTTTTTAAAATAAAACGGATTTGATTTTCTTGAAAAAGAATATATAGAAAATTATTTTTCTTTCGATACATTTTGACGACAAATTTCATATGATATAAGAAAAAAAAAAAAAAAAAAAAGAAGAAGAAAAAAGAAAGGAAAAAACGTAGATATATCTTAAAAAAGAAATAATCTAATAAACGCTTCCTCATCGTCTATCTCTTTTCCATTGTTTCAGGTCTAACGTGCTACACTTGCGTCAACGTCAGCGACAACCAGGTATCGACGAGTCCATTAAACTCTCCTTTAAGAGTCCCTAATACCTCGATCGTGTGCCAGCTTGGAGGCACAATTTCGTCCAAATCGAAGGAAAGTCGTGGCATCGATTTCGACTTCTTTTAAACTCTTTCCTTCTTTCTTCTTGCTTCAAAACCTCTTCTCTCTTTCTCTATCTCTCAATTTCCTATTACTACTACTGCTACTACTCTTTCTCTCTTTCTCTCTCTCTCTCTCTCTCTCTCTCTCTCTCTCTCTCTCTCTCTCTCTCTCTCTCTCTCTCTCCATCTATCTATCTTTCCCTTTTTCCCTTTCTCTATTTCGCTCAAGTTGTCTCGAGGGAGAATTGCCAATATCAGTCCAGTTGGCGATTCTTCTATCGGCGATCGGAAACACGAAATTATAGCCGAGTAGATTGCACCGAGTGCTTTCGTCGGGCAGAATAAATTCCGCACACGTCGGTACACAAGCCTTTCCGTTTCCGAAAAAACTGAACGCCAAAAAATATATCTAACGCTCGTGTAAAACGTACACACATACCCGGCGCTGTATTTACACTGTGGTAGTAATGTATTTATATATGCATATACATAGCTCGCTCCATTACCCCGTCCAAACCCTCGCTTAAATTATCGTCTCATTGAATATTCTATTCGGACGTACCATTCAGAAAACACAAAAGAGCTAGTCTAGTCGTCGCTTACTTGCCTACGACGCGCCGCGCCGTTTTTCCTTTGCGCGCTGCGATTCTTCACTTTCGTTCCTTCTCGTAATTTTTCATCAAAGTAAAAAAGAAAATAAAAGAGAAAGGAAAAAAAAGAAAAAGAAAATAGAGAAAGAGAGAGAGAGAGAGAGAGAGAGAAAAAAAGAGAGAGAAAAGAATAAGAGATATGAATAATTAAAAGCGGATTCCAAGGGCATTCTGTGAATTTGTCCCTTTTCTCTCTCCCTCTCTCTCACTCTCTCTCTCTTTTTTCTTCTTCTCTCTCTTTTCAATTATTGTTATAATTAATATTATAATTATTTGCAAATATTTAAATAGGTATTATACGAACATAATAAATAATGTAAACTTGTAAGACTTAAAATATAATATCATCATGATATATCCTCTGTTCCAATGAAATTTTCTTTTTTTCATCACTTTTTCTTTAATAGCTACTTAATACTCGTATCTTTTTCACAGATGTGCAACGAATGGGCAATAGATACACCATGTCCGGCGGGTGGCCGTGACTTCTGCCGATCCCTGCACATTTTGGATAGCCGAGGGAACAGCGTCTTGGCAAGCAAATTTCATTTTCTACTTGACCCTACCAACTCATTCTATCTCCACCATGATACCTAAAAACGAATGGTCCCTTCCGAAATGGTTGAAACATTATATCATGTTTTTATTACGTTCTTACTAGATACTTTATCGACTAATTTATTTTACTTCACTTTTATTTCTATCTCATTCTCTCTCTCTCTCTCTCTCTCTCTCTCTCTCTCTCTCTCTCTCTATTTATTTATTTATCTATTTATCTTTTACCCTGGCTATGTTTCTTACTCGAGATTCTCTAAATCGTTTCGATCGTTTAACAACTCTCGGCAAAGTTCGAAGTTAACAATTAACAAAGTCCCATTACCCGTTTCCCTAACATAGATTATTTGAATGGCTCATTTAAAAGTTAGGTCGAAATAAAAGTTACTTATTTCAATCTTTTAAAACTTTTCTGCCACAGGTGAGCAAAAGCTGTGCAAGTAGCGCAGAATGCGGCCCATCCTCCGTCGGTTGTATTCCGGTCGACACGCAGCAGGTGCGAGATACACAATATCTACTTCGACATTCCGCGATAGAGATAAAAAAAAAAAATAAAAAAAAAAATATGTAGAAAAAAAAGAGAAAGGTGGAAAATATTCGAAAGTTAAAAAAAACTCGATGAATTTCATTCGTTACAGATCTGCATAAGTTGCTGCGATCTGAGTTACTGCAACGTCGAATCACCGACGAACGCGACGAACGCGATCTATTCTCGCAAACGACGGGCCAAATCGAAATCAAAACGCAAACGACCCGGTAGAAACGGAGTCGATGGTACAGACTCCAGGTTCTACGGGTCCGGAGTGTTTTGGCTCTTGGCCTCCATCTTCTATGCATATCATTGCTGAGGAAGGAGAGAAGACATCGCCGCAATCATTTAAGAATCAAATAGAGACTTTAATCTATTTGATTATCCCTCGTTAAAGGAGAAGAAGATTATTAATGCATATTACGTGAATATCTTTTTCTTCGAAGAAAAAAAAAACAAAAAAAAAGGAAAAAGAATAGAAAAAAAAACAAAAAAAAACAAACAAAACCAAAATTTCATAGTCATCGTAATCACCATCGTCCTCTAACATTGTTATCATTCTTTACCTCGGATTCGCGCAGATCATCGCGAAATCTTTTTCATTTTACAGATATTCCGAGGGACCTTTTTGTCCGATAAAGAAAAAAAAAAAAAGAAACGAAGAGAAAAAAAATCGAAAAAGAGAAAAAAGAAAAATCAACAAAAA
>NC_060956.1:7102998-7122998 GCF_910589235.1 Vespa crabro | reverse complement strand
AAATAATAATCAATTATCTAACACATATGTATATGTATGTATGTATCTTATAATATTAATAATATAATCAAATTAATTAATAGATTAATAGTACTAGATTAATAGCATAATATATGTATATGTATGTGTATATATATTATTATATTTAATAATTATTATGAATAATTATATATATTTAATATTATATTTATATACATACCTCATTTTTCCAACAATTAATTAATGTTTCTTCTCTCACCGATCATGTTCCTCACTAATTTGAAAAAAGCAGATAAGTCCTATATCAAATACTTTAAGAGTTAGAACTTGTATTCTGATTGGTTGAAGAGCGAAAAATGGCTGTCGCTTATTGGTCAATGAAAATTCCTACCTTTTACGTCGTCCAATAAACATCAATGTTATTTTATACACATTATTCTTTATACTTACAAATATATTTCATATATTATTATTTGACATTTTACAATTTTTATTTTGTTTTGTAGTATAAAATATATCGAAGTATTAAAAAAAAATTTTCAAACTGTAAGCTTAATAACTTTAATATTCAGATATATCATATTATTACATAAATTGTGAACAACAAATTAAAGTGTTTTCTCTTTAAAAAAGTTTCTTTTTATTATAGTAATAAAATATTAACAAATTAATGAATAAATGTATTTAAACATATTGTTAAATGTTATTCATTGTAAAGGAACACACTTTTATGTACATTATCAAGCATTCTTACCTTGTAGAAAATGAGAGCCAATCATCTCTATGGTCATGTGATCAGCCTCATTCGAAGTTTTAGATTCAAGTCATGTAGACGGCGCTAGTAAAGATAGCGCGTGCGCAGCTACAAAATCTATATTAAAATGGAGGATAAGAATCAGGTCGTGGAGCGAGAGGCTAAGAAAGATGAAATTCATGAAAAAGATGGGCATTCCAAAAGGTACGTTATCAATCTTTATCGTACAATTCGTGTGCCATTTTTTTATTTCGATTGCAACATTTGTTTTCTTCGATCACTTAGAAGTAAAAATTGATGTGACGGCCGGTAGTTTTGCAGTCGGTACACTGAGACCTTCCAATGCAGCCACTGTATAATCATTAACGATTAATATTTCAATAAACATTATCTCTTCTTACAATATTATTTCATCTTTCCTTTGTAAAAACTTATTTTTCATTCCAACACTTTGGTTATGATTTATAAAGTAATAAATAAACATGTACATAATTTTTACCTACAACATAAGTTTTCTCCATTCCTATGTCATTAATTGAAAATATATAATCTATTAAAATTATACGTATAATTTTATAAATATCGATTTGTCTACGTGCTGTTAAATATCTTATCTTGATATTGAAACGTTAAATTCTATCTCATGTGTCTAGTTCTAAGAAAAGGAACCGTAAGAAAAAGAAACAACCAGTACATTCCACGAGTGAAAATCACAATAATGCAGGACACAGTGAAGAAAAAAATCTTCACAGTGCTTGTAATATCTCCATAAAGGAGATACAAATGGCTATGGAAGTATTTAATATGCAACAAAAGCCTGCCAAAACTCAAGAAGAAGCAATGCAAAAGCCTTATCAATTTTGGAGTACCCAACCAGTACCTAAAATGGGTAGGTTTGGAAAAAATGTTTATAATTAAAGTAAGTACGTATGTAAAGTAATTTTGTCATCATAAAATTTTAGATGAAAAAATTATGTGCAATGAACCAATTGAACCTGATAAAACTTCCATAAGGGCAGAACCTTATTCGTTGCCAGAAGGTTTTCAATGGGATACATTAAACCTTGATGATCCTTTGGTATTAGCAGAATTATATTCTCTGCTATCAGAAAACTATGTAGAAGACGACGATGCGATGTTTAGATTTGATTATCCACCTATATTTTTGAAATGGTCATTATTATTACATATAAAACTTATAAATAATAAAAAAGATGATTACTGGAATATCTATGGATTTTTAGGGCATTACAACCACCAGGATGGTGTAAAGAATGGCACTGCGGTGTTAGAGTTAGCAAAAGCGGACGTCTAGTCGGTTTTATTTCCGCTATTCCAGCTACTCTACGCATTTATAACCAGTGAGCATACAATAGTTAAATCAATTTTATTGTATTTCTTCTCTAATTCTTCAATTTATTTTAGTACTAAAAAGATGGTTGAAATAAATTTCTTGTGCGTACATAAGAAATTAAGATCCAAAAGGGTTGCTCCTGTTCTGATACGAGAAATTACAAGGAGAGTAAATCTTCAAGGAATATTTCAGGCTGTGTATACTGCTGGAGTTGTATTACCAAAACCAGTTGCAACTTGCAGGTATTTCATTACTAATAAATAAACATTTTTTTTCAAATGTATACACGTATTTTATTTCTATGAAATTCATATTCATTATTATGCTTAGATATTGGCATCGATCGCTTAATCCAAAGAAGCTTATTGAAATTAAATTTTCTCATCTCTCGCGTAACATGACTATGCAAAGAACATTAAAACTGTATAAACTGCCAGAGAACACCAAGGTGCCTGGATTTAGGAAGCTTGTTTATACAGATATTCCACAAGCTCACAAAATTTTAAGTGATGTGAGTTTCGATATTTCAATCAATATTTCTTAATAGTATATAAATGGAAAAAAAAACAATATATATATATATATATATATATATATATATATATATATATATGTATATATGTATATACATCGTATGTTTCAGTACTTAGAAAAATTTGATCTGGCACCGATTTTTACAATCGAGGAATTTCAACATTGGTTCCTTCCACAAAATGGCATGATCAATACTTTTGTAGTAGAAAATGATGGTAAAATTACGGATATGGTTAGCTATTACACATTACCAAGTTCAATAATGCATCATCAAGCACATAAGACTTTAAAAGCCGCATATAGTTTTTACAATGTCTCCACCGTCACTCCATGGCTCGAGCTTATGACCGATGCTCTTATATCAGCCCGTAACGTAAGTCTAAACATCTTTCATCGTATCCTATTGTTTAGAAAAATCCTATTGTTAAAGAAAAATTATTTTATACAGTTGGGCTTCGACGTATTTAATGCTCTGGACTTGATGGATAATAAGGAGTTCTTGGAACCTTTAAAATTTGGTATTGGCGATGGTAATCTCCAATATTATTTATACAACTGGCGTTGTCCAAGTATGACGCCTGGAAAAATTGGTTTGGTGCTCCAGTAGACTTCTAGATCAACATGTTGTTGACTAGAATATAAAACGATTGTAAGCTTGCGTGAGTGAAAGAAAAGAATGCAAGAGTGTGAGTGACGAGAAAGAAATATGGCAATATGAGATGCACACGTAAGAATATAAAACGATGCAAAAAAAAAAAAAAAGAAAATGAAGAGGAGTGCGGAACCTCTAATATTTCCGCGATTACAAAGGATAATAAAAGAAAAAAGAAAAAATAAAAAAAAGAAACAAAACAAAAAAAAATAGCGAGCAAATGAACGTTAAAATAACAGCGGAAGAAGAGGGAGGAGGGTTGAATAAATACGTGTGAAAAAATCTTTCGATACTGTGAGTCGATCTCTCAGTAATTTCGAATATCATTCTTTCCAACGTCCTTGATACTCGGACATGACGAGACAGGGACATGGTCAAGATCAGTACGGTGTAGAGAGAATATTGCATGCGCCAACGCGAGTGTATATACGTATATTATGTGCGTGATTCGAGCAATGTAGATAAGTATCGTAACTTTAGTAACTTGACCGACCCACGCAAAGGGTGAGAACATAAACAACTAGGATGCGATCTAACTTCTTCGAGAGAACTATGTTTCCTTTGCACCTTCTTGACAAGATAGATGATAATGCGTATGTCAAGGTAAGAATGAAAAACAACAAAAAAAAAAAAAAAAAAGAATTACAATAAAATGAGATTCGTCGGCAAAGTATCCCTCTTTTCTCTTCTCGTTACCTTCTTTTTTAATTATTTATTTTCTTTCTTCCTTTCTTTATCTTTCTTTTTTTCTTACAATGATCGATCACAAATGTAAAATGTTTTTACATTAATACATGAAATATTTTTATCCTTAAAAAGCTACCCGTCCTTTTTCCTATACTTAGCTTGATCAATTTCACCGACAATTCTCTGCTACCCATCGACGATAAGATAGCTTCGAGAAGACAAAAGAATGGACAAAAGATGTCAACTTTCGGAAAACTCGACATTTATCCCGCATGTCATTGCTTACTTTCATCTATTTCTTCTTTTTTTCTTTTTTAATTACATTTAAAAACATATAACAAAAAAAAAAAGAAAAAGAAAACACTTTACGAATTGATCCAACGAGTAAAGAATTACATTCGATCGTTGATATGTCAGCCGCAAATACGATTTATATATTATATTTTATTCATTTATCACGACATTATTGTACTTCTCGGCGCGTTGTTTTTTTTTTTCTTTTTTTCTTCTCTCTTTTTTTTTTTTTCTTTTTTTGTTAAAAAATTTAACTCATCTTCTATGATTGTTCAACAGGCACACGCACACAATCCCACCACATCTCCCTCCCCTCCCCCCTCCATATACGCAGAAAACTGTATAACTCACGGATATGCTCTCTCAACAGAGAAAAAGTTTTTCTTTGTAACTGCCGCTCTAGATAAAAACGACCGTCTCGAAGAACTCCGACGGTCGACATGCAAGGCCTTCTTCTCAAGATAAAAGAGAAGAAACTATGTTTCTGTCACAATTAGCTGACTTAACATTTGTATTCTATTTAGATAGGATGTTAGCAGGCACACATCCTCCGATAAGTTCGTAGGCATAACAAACATTAATTTACACCGATAATAATACACATCCGTCAATAAATATTTATTATTCATACCGGCGACCGATGAAAAAAAAAAATAAAATAAAATAAATAAAATAAAAAAAAAATAAAAATTGTCTCATCACATCCAAATTGTATTTCTATCTAATCTGATCGATTATTAAATCGTATAAATATCAAATATTATCGAATCATTAGAAGAATATTTGATGGGATTAATTCAATTAGGATTATGTCAAACGCGTTATTATAAAATGATAAAACGTGCAACAAACGATACGAATGTTTTTTCACCTAATAAAATATGAAGTCTAACAAGGTGCAGATTATAAATCAAATTATGATATAAAACTAGTATCATTGATTATTTATCGACAAATGTTTTAAAAAGAACAATCGTTAAAAATTATACGACATTGGAAATATATATATATATATATATATATATATATATATATATATATATATATATATATATATATAAAGAAGAAAAAAAAATGTCGCCATAACCGATATAAAAAATACGCAGTACGTAGTTTATAACTTCTTCGAACATTGTAACACATGTAATAAACAGAGGAAAAGTACTTTTACTACTTCCGTGTTTATAATTATATTGTATTCTGCGGGTATCAAGTCAATATTAATATTCATGTCTTTGACGTTTTATTTATCTAAGAAAATACTGTTGTTATGTAAGAAAATTTCATATTAACATATTTTATTATTTTTAATAGAAACGTTATAATTTGCAAATTTAACTGCTACCCTAAGTTAACACATACACCATTTTTATTTCATCTAGTTATATATACGTTATATTTACATGTATATACGTATATACATAACAGAGTTCACTTAAACACACATGTGAAAGTATTCACGATAAGCGAATATCCTTCGTTTGGTAATAATCCCCCGTTAAATCGTGTGCGATCCATAAAGTTATCATATTTCGTGCTCTCGCTTATATTTACAATACTATTTAGATTCGCAGTCATTGGTACACTTGCAATTGCTCGATAATATAACGCAAATATCATTGACACGAAGGTTATACTATTGCGGACTCTGTAATTCCTTTGGGAATAGAAAAAGGCCAACTCTTAACGATAAATTTGAATACGGCTTGCAAAACGTGAGAGTATTACGCGAAATAAAGTAGAAAGAGAGAGAAATATGTTTACTCTCGTGCATCCACGAACAACCCTTTTGCTCTTTTGAAACTTAGGAAACGTAGAGAGAGTCGCTCTTAACGTGCCATTGATAATGGAAAGGAAAAGAGAAGAGAAAGTATAATATGAGAGGATAAAAAAAAAGGATGCGGAAACAAGAAAAAAATATACAATATCCCGGAACAAGAGATAACGCTTCGTGTGTCACTGATAGAAGTACGTAGGTGGGGAATATAAGACACGATGCGGGATAAATACTGGCCCGAAATCATGCGGAATTCAGTCGCAGTTCTGGTGTACTATCATCGTTAACGTTTTTCTATAGACTAGAACTTATTACGGAAGAATTGCAAGGATCGATCGATCGTAATATAATTCGAACAACGTGGAATTTAAATAGAAAAAGAAATTGATAATATGTGAGAGGCTCGTTTAGCGAACGTATAGTTATTAAAATTATCTGGATTGACCTTACTAAATCATGCTCCTAGTGATCCTTTTTCTTTACTTACTTCATCCCTTAGTGAACGGCAATTTAAACAGGTAGCTACTGTCTAACGAAAGAATAAAAGAAAGAAAGAATGCAAAGAATAGTACTAGCAAGTTTTCTTTTTCTTTTCTTTTTCATCGAACGATATCTACGAGATTTATATTATCACAATAGATCATTTTATGGATGATCTTGGTTTTCCTCCAGCTTGATTAATCGATATGTTAATAAGTTTATTTCAATCTCTTTTTCATAGCCTGTTCGAAAGTGGAAAGTATAATTGAATCTGTTTTGAATTAATTATAAAACGGGCTATCTATTCTATTTTAGTTTTGGAATTTTATATACTTATAAAATTATATATATAGACGGAAAAAAGAGAGTGAAAGGATGAGTTCAAGTTCAAACACATCGGTGTATCTTATCTAATATGTGTCGTTGTCCCTGTAGTCAGTATATAATATCACCACCGATGATATCCATCCCCTCATTTAACTTTTTCAGAACGAATTGGCCGAAAAAAATCTTTAACATTTATTGGAACGTTCCTACCTATGTTTGTCATCAGCATGGCGTCTACTTCAATGAGTTGACAAAATTTGATATCAAATATAATTCTAAGGGAAATTATCGCGGTGAAACGATATCACTCTTTTATGATCCTGGAAATTTTCCTGCTATGGTGCCACTCAAAAATGGTAATCTTTTACTTTTCATTTTTATCTCTATTTTAGATAAATTTTAAGGTACGATATTCGTATTGAAAATATCTTTAAATTCCCCTTTAAATATCTTTACTTCGATCGATTGTAAAATCTTATTAGATAATTATTTAGGTACATATGACATAAGAAACGAAGGAGTTCCTCAAAAAGGTAACATCACAGTTCATCTCCAACAATTTACCAAAGAATTAGATGAAATATATCCAAAGAAAATTTCCGGTGGTATTGGTGTGATAAACTTTAATAAATGGAGACCAATCTTTCGACGCAATGTGAATAATTTAAAGATAATTAAGGAGGTTTCCATAGATCTTGTTCGCAAGGAACATCCAAAATGGGATAAATCGATGATCGAAACGGAAGCGTCGAATAGATTCGAAAAATCTGCCAGAATATTTATGGAAAAAACTTTAAAATTGGCGAAGAATATTAGGGATAAGAATAAATGGGGTTATCACGGGTATCCCTATTGTCCTACTGCTTCAACTGGTAATCCTAGCTTTGATTGTGACGCTCTAGCGATGAACGAGAACGACAAGTACGAGATTAGAAATATTTGATTGGAATAAGTTAATTCATTTCATACGATCGATCAACAATTATGATTTTATTAAACTTATATTATTAATTTTTTATTTTTTTCATTCAACATATGATAAATATGTTTGAGTAATTTGCACTTATTTCCCATGATATTTATCAGTACTTGAACAAACGATTAGCGTGAGATTCTTATAAAAAACAAACGGTCTATGATTAACAAAGTCAATGTCAATTATTTCCTATTGAAAGTTAAAGTATGTCAATAATTTAGCTTCCTATTCTATGTTATCTAATCGTTCATTTAAAAGATCGTATGTTTCTCATACAGGCTATCGTGGCTGTTCAAGTATCAAGACGTACTTTTGCCATCCGTCTATGTGAAACATGTTCTAAAACCAGAGGAAAAAATTGGTCTAGTACGAGGAAACGTGAAAGAAGCTGTTAGAATCTCAAAAAAATTTGAACATTTACCTAAAGTACTATCTTATTGGTGGTACGCATATGAAGATAAAATGGACACTTTTCTTACCGAGGTTAGTAGTATTTTATTTCGAAATTTAAAATATCATGCTTATAAAAACCAAATTAAATCGTATCCTTTTAACTTCTCAGTTATTAAAGATTTTATACTTTCTTGTATTCGATTTTTATATTTTCATAGACCGACGTGAAAAATACTTTCCAAGAAATTCTTATTAATGGTGGGGATGGTATTATTATATGGGGTGTCATGCATGACTTAAACAACAAAAAGAAATGTGAAAAATTGGAACAGTACTTATCGACGATTTTGGGACCAATCGCTTTTAAAGTGATGGAAGCTGTCAAAAAAAGAACACCATTAAACTTTTAATACGATCTATAACCTATTACCGATGGTGATAGGGTGCGTTCAATGATCTGCTTTGTAAATATTACTCTTATTGCAACGATACCATCACATTGAAAAGATTTGTCACAGACAAAAAATAAAACTGTAATTTACAAGATCATAACATTAATAATCAAAGTAAGAAAATAATTAATAATTAAATTAGTAAAAATAAGTATATATCAAAAAATATTATGTGTCTAATGTCCATATATGTACTTAATCTAATTCCTTTGTGACTAAAACCAATAAATGTATTACTTCGCATTAAGAATGATGCATAATCCTTTAAAATAATATTCCAAGTACGTAACAATATTCTTCGTCACAATAATTCCGGAAGTATTAATTAAAATAATAATCTTAAAAAGAAAAAGAAAGACGAAATTAAGAAATACTACATACGGGTATGAAGTCATTAAGAGCGTTTAACTATTAATGAGTTCGGATCACTATCACGATTCTCGATCTTCGTCACTTTTTCCTCCCCTTCCTCTTTCTCTTTCCCATCCTTCACTTCTTCCTGTTCATTTCGAAGTAGCAAATCGAGCGAAATTTACAACGAATATACTTTAGCACTAACAGGCAAGTTTTACTTGTCCGAGGTGTAAGATCTCAGGCAATTTCGTTTTTTACACATGATTACATCGAGTACAGGTAGTCAAAGATCTCTTTTGCTCACGGATGATCTACCGTTTTATCTCTCTCTGTCTCTCTTTCTCTCATTCTTTCCCTTTGTCCCTCTTCAACTCTCTCTTGACAATCATGCATCTTTCTTTGTTTTGTGTCGAGAATACTACGAGAGCTCTTGACAGTGAAGGAAAGTGAGTAGAAAAAAGTAAAAAAGATGGTTATTAGTAAACATATACATACTTTTTAACTGCAATAAAAATGTCATAACTTAAATAAATGACATTATGTAATCTTTTAAAACTATAAATATAATTTTTGTGTATGCGTACTATTAAATATCTTGTCTGTTATCGAAACGCTCAATTCTATCTCTTGTTTTTGATTTTAAGAACAAAAAAAAAATCGTAAGAAAACAGACAGTACATTCCACGAGTGAAAATTATAATGATACAAAGACATAGTAAAGAAAAAAATCTTTAGATTACTTCTGATATTTGAATAAAGTTGATACAAATCGATGTGGAAGTATTTATAATATGCAATAAAAGCTCGCTAAAAATATTGATAAAAAACAATACAAAAGTCTTATTAATTTTTGAAGTATGCAATCAGTAAATAAGATTATCTCTGCTATCAAAAAATTATATTGAAATCTATGATGGCATACTTAGATTTGATTATCGAACAATATTTTGAAATGATAATTATTATTACGTATACAAATTTCAAATAACAAATAAAAAACAGATTGCTAAAGTACATACCCATTTTTAGAAAATTATAACCACGAAGATGTATAGAATGTCACTGTCATGCTAGAGACAGAAAAAAACGAATGTTTAGTCCGGTTTCATTTCCCTAATCCAACTATTCTATGCTTACATAACCAGCATTTGATTTATATTTATATCTCACTTTTATTATATTTTTTCTCTAATTTTTGAATTTATTTTACCGATAAAAAAATGGTGAAGATAACAAATGTTTTGTATATACATAAGAAATCAAGATTCAAAAATATTGTAAAAATTATTATTATATTGAATTATATTATTATATTGAAAAAAAATTATTTTATTGAACAATATTTTTGTCAATATATGTATAAATATATACATATATATACATATATTGGATTTCGATGTATTCGATGCATTAAATTTAATGGATTGGAAATTCTGAAATTTGGTATTGGCGGTAGTAATCTCTAATATTACTTATACAATTGGCGTTGTTCAAATATGAAGTCCGAATATTCCAATAGACTTGTAGATCAATATATTATTAACTGGAATATAAGAGAAAGAAACATGGCGATATTTGATATACACGTAAGAATATGAACGACGAAAAAAAAATGAAGAGGAGTGCGAAACTTCTAATATTTCCGCGATTACAAAGGATAATAAAAAAGAAGTAAAAAAAAAAAAAAAAAACAAAATGAACGTTAAATAACAGCGGAGAAAGATGGAGGAAGGTTGAATAAATGCGTGTGGAAAAATCTTTCAAGATTGTAACTCGATTTATTAATGCTTTCGGATATCATTTTTTCCTACGTCCTTGGTACTCGACAAAAGATGACAAAGACAGGGTCAAGATCGGTATGATGTAGAGAAAATATTGCATGTGCTAAAGCGAATGTATATATGTATATGTGCGTGATTCAAGCAATCCAGATAAGTATCATAACGTTAGTAACTTGACCGAACCACGCAAAGGATGAGAACGTAAACAACTAGAGTGCGATCTAACTTTTTCAAGAGAATTATCTTTCCTTTGCACCTTCTTAGTCAAGATAGATGACAATGAGTATCATGATAAGAATGTCAATGTTAAGATAAGAACGAAAAAAAAGAATTAAAATAAGATTCATTGATGAAATATCTCTCTTTTCTCTTCTCGTTACTTTCTTTCTTTAATTATTTATTTATTATTTATTTATTTTTTTTTTCTTTATCTTTCGTTTTTCTTACAAGAATCGATGACAAATGTAAAAGTTCTTGATGTTAACAGATGAAATATTTTTATCCTTTAAAATTATACGTCCTTCTTCCGGAACTCAGTTTGATCGATCGCACGGTCACTGTGAGTTATCCATCAACGATAAGATAACGATGAGAAAATGAAAGAAAGAACAAAAGATGAAAAATTTCGAAATGTCGATTTAACTCGGTATTTATTTGAATATTTAATTTAATCTTATTTAGCTTAATTTAATCTATTTCTTTTTTTCTTTTCTTTTTTTCTTTTTTCAATTTCATTTAGAATCAAAATTCGCTCTTATTATAATAAATAGAAGGAAGATCGAACGTAATTGTTCGATTATTGAATAAATTACATTCGATTATTGAATAAATCGAAAATACGATTTATGTTTCATTGATTCATTGCACCATTTATTGCGACAACTTGACGTATTATTTTTTTTCTCTTATAAAAATTAACTCGTCTTTTATAATTGTCCAACAAGCAAATACACACACACACACACACACGCAAAGAGAAAACTATATAACTCACGGACACATTCTCTTAACAGAGAAAAGTTTTTCTTTGTAACTGCCGCTCTAGATAAAAACGCCCGTCTCGAAGAACTCCGACGGTCGACATGCAAGGCCTTCTTCTCAAGATAAAAGGAACGAAACTATGTTTCTGTCACAATTAGCCGGCTTAACATTTGCATTCTATTTAGATAGGATGCTACCAGACACATCCTCCGACGAGTTCGTAGGCACAACAAACGTTAGTCTACAACGATAATAATCCACATCCGTCGATAAGTATTTATTCCCCGTGCCGTTGACAAAAAGAAAAGAAAGAAAAAGTGAAAGGAAAAGCAAAGAAAAGAACAAAAAAAAAAAGAAAAAGAAAAGAAAAATGTCTCACCGCAGCCAAATTGTATTTTTTATAAAATCTAAGTAAACGATCGATTAAATCGTATATATATCGTATATTATCGAATCATAAAAATATTCGAGTAAAGTTAATTCAATCTGATTATGTCAAATGCATTATTATAAAATGATAAAATGTGCGACAAACGAAACGAATGTTTTTTATCTAATGAAATATGGAGTCTAACGAGGTACGAATTATAAATTTAATTATGATATAAAGTTCCTAACGTCGATTATATCTACCGACGTGTATTTTAAACTGACCGTCGTTAAAAATTATACGACGTTGGGAATATATAAAAAAAAAAAAAGAGAAGAAAAGAAATAAAGAAAATATCGCTATAGCCGATATAAAAAATACGAAGTACATGGTTTATGACTTCCTCAAACACTGTTCTACATGTAATAAACGAAGAATATTTTTACTACTTCCATAATATAGAACGTTTTATACTAGATATCTAGTCGTACGGATATCTAATCAATCTTAACATTGTTAGTTTTAACGTTTTGTTGACGTGTAAAAAAATATTACAATTTCATACTGAAGTATTATTTTATTCAATGAACTCGTTATTATAATTAGAAGCATTAACTGCGACCATAAGTTACCGCATACAATATTTTTATTTCAACTTGTCACGTCCTATATACATTCATAACATAAAAGTTTACCTAAATACAAAATGTAAAGTATTTGTGATAAACGAGTATCCTTCATTCGACAATAATCCCCTTAAATCGTAAAATTATCTTAGTTCGTGTTCTCGATTGTATGTACAATTTTATTTCGATTCACAGACATTGGCACACTTGCGACTCCTCGATAAGATAATGGCAAGTATCATTGACTCGAGGGTCATATACTTGCAAAATCTTGTAATCCTTTTTGCGTAGTAGAAAAAGATGGACCCTTAACGATCGATTTGGATGCGGCTCGCAAAATGTGAAAGTAAAAAAGAAAAAGAGATAGATAGAGAGAGAAAGAGAGAGGGAGAGAAAGAGAGAGAGAGAGAGAGATTTGCTTTCGTTCATGCTTGAACAACAACCCTCTTCTTCTTTCGAAGCATCGTAAAGGTCACCCTTAGCGACGTCGACGTGCCATCGATAATGGAAAGGGAAGGAAAGAGAGGCGAGAAAGGAGAATATAAGAGGAAAAAAGAAATATGCGGAAACACGAAAAAACGTCAAACAATAGCCCGGAGTAAGAGATAACGCTTCGAGTCACTGGTAGAAGCACGTAGGTGGGGAACACAAGACACACAGACACGATGCGGAATAAATAGTGGTGTGAAATCGAGCGGAATTCAGTCGCACTTCTGGTGTACTATCGTCGTTAACGTTTTTCTATACACGAGAACGCAGTACGGGAGCATCGCAAGGATCGATCGATCATAGTGTGACTCACTCGACGTGGAATTAAATAGAGGAAAAAAGAGAAAAGAGAGAGAGAGAGAAAGAGAAAGAGAGATAAAGTTCCTTTAGAATTGATAACACATATGAGAGTCTCATTATTGAACGGACAATTATCAGTATCAGCACGATTGTCCTTACTAAATCATGCTCCTAGTGACCCTTTTTCTTTTTTTTCTTCAGCCCTTAGTGAACGGCAACTCTTGCGGGTATTGTCTAATTAAAGAAAAAAAAAAAAAAAAAGAAAATAAAAAACAGAAAAAAGAAAAAAGATAAAATGGAAAAAGAACAAAAAAGAAAAGAAAAAAAAAGTAAAAGTGAAAGGAAAAAGAAAAAGAACACAATGAGTGTGGCGCTTACAAATTTTTTTCTTTTTCATTCATCTTATCTATGGGAGTTATATTATCACAATAGATCATTTTATGACTGACCTAGTTTTCCTGCGGTGTAATCGATCAATACGCTAATAAGTTTATTTTAGTCTCTTTTACATAGCTTCTTCGAAATTAAAAAATATAGTTAAATTTCTTTCGAATTAAATGTAACGCCCGTTATCCTGGTATTCTATTTTAACTTTCGAATTTTGTATATATATATATGGTTTTATATATATGCTTATATATATATATATAGAAAGAAAGAAAGAAAGAAAGAGAGAGAAAGAGAGATGAATTCAAGTTCAAATACATCTGTGTATCTTATCTAATATGTGTCATTGTCGCCCGAGTCAGTATATAATATTACCACCGATGACATCTCCCGCCTAATTTTTCCAGATCGAATTGCGAAAAATCCGAGAGACCGAAAAGAGTCTTCAACATTTATTGGAACGTTCCTACCTTTATGTGTCATCAATATGGTCTCTATTTCGACGAGGTGACAAATTTTAATATAAAACATAATTCTAAGGACAATTTCCAGGGAGACAAGATAGCAATTTTTTATGATCCTGGAGAATTCCCGGCGTTATTGCCACTCAAATATGGTAACATTTTGCTTTACGATTTATCTCTATCGTATATGGATAAATTTTTTCAATAATATCGACATCGAAGATTTCTTTGAATTTTTCTACAACAGGTATCGTTGCATCGATAAAATGAATCTTACATGTGTAAATCTTACATATTGTTTAGGCAAATATAAGATAAGAAACGGTGGAGTTCCTCAAGAAGGTAACATAACGATACATCTTCAAAGATTTATCGAACATTTGGATAAAACATATCCAAATAGAAACTTCAGTGGTATCGGTGTAATCGACTTTGAAAGATGGAGACCGATCTTCCGACAAAATTGGGGCAATATGAAGATATATAAGAATTTTTCAATAGATTTAGTTCGCAAAGAACATCCATTCTGGAATAAAAAGATGATCGAATTGGAGGCATCGAAGAGGTTCGAAAAATATGCCAGACTTTTCATGGAAGAAACTTTGAAATTGGCCAAAAAGACTAGGAAGCAGGCTGATTGGGGTTATTATGGATATCCCTATTGCTTTAATATGTCGCCTACTAATTTCGTCCCTGATTGTGACGTTACAGCGATGCGCGAGAACGACGAGTACGAGATTAGAAATACTATTAAAATTATTAATATTATTAAAATTACATATATAAAAAATTTATTTATTTTGCTCGATACATCAACGATTATAATTTTATTAAGTTTATATCATTAATTTTTTTTTTTCATTTTATATAACATGCGATAAATTTTTCTGAAAGTTCACGCGTGTTTCCTATAATTTATGAGTACTCGATCAAAAGAATTAGCCTGAGATTCTTATAAAAAGCAAATGATCGAATACATGCGTATGTTTAACAAGATCAATGTCAATTATTTCGTACTGGAAAATAGAGTAGGTCAATGAATTTGCTCTCTATCTGTTATCTAATCGTTTGTTTAAAAGACCATACCTTTCTCACGTAGGATGTCGTGGCTGTTCAATAATCAAAATGTACTTCTACCATCCGTTTACGTTAGACGTGAACTGACCCCTGATCAAAGAATTGGTTTAGTGCAAGGAAGAGTAAAAGAAGCTGTTAGGATCTCGAACAATTTAAAGCATTCACCGAAAGTGTTCTCTTATTGGTGGTACGTGTATCAAGACGAAACGAATGCTTTTCTTACCGAGGTTAGTATTATCTTATCTTGAAATTTAGAATATTATGCTATCCAAAACCAAACTAAAACGAATCCTCTGTCCTTTCTTAATTATTAAAGATTTTTATATTTTCTAATATTTGATTTCTGTATTTTCATAGACCGATGTGAAAAAGACTTTCCAAGAGATAGTGATAAACGGTGGGGATGGTATCATTATATGGGGTAGCTCGTCCGACGTAAACAGCTTAAGTAAATGTATGAGATTGCGGGAGTATCTGTTAACGGTTTTAGGACCAATCGCGGTTAACGTGACAGAAGCCGTTAACTAAAGATTACCCTACAAACTTTTAATACAATCTATGACCTCTTGCCGATGGTGATAGGTACGTTCAATGATCTGCTTTGTGAATACTACTGGTATTGCAATGGTGCCATCACATTGAAAAAATTTGTCACAAACAAAAAAGAAAACTATAATTTACAACATTAAAAACCAAAGAAATAAAATAATTAATAATCAAATTAGTAAAAATAAGTATATACCAAAGAATATTATATGCTCGATGTCCATATATGTTGTACTTAATCTAATTTCTTTGTGCCTAAAATCAATAAATGTATTACTTCGCATTAAAAAGTTATAATCCTTTAAAATAAAGTTCCGAGTACATAATAACATTCTTCTTTATAGTAATTCCGGAAGTATCGATTAAAATGCCAAATCGTAGAAAGAGGAAGAAGAAAGAAGAAAGTAAGAATTACACTACGTTCGGGTGTAAAGTCCTTAGAAGAGTTCGCCATTAACGAGTTTGGGATCCGGTGACGTTTCCCATTCTCGGTCTTCGTCACCTCCTCCTCCTCCTTTTCCTCTTGCTCCTCCTCCTCATCTTCCTGCTCGTTTCGAAGTAGCAAATCGAGTGAAGCTTACGGCGAACGCACTTTAGCACTAGCAGACGACAAGTTTTACTGGTTCGAGGTGTAAGGCCTCGGGCGATCTTGCTTTTTACAGTACACACGACTACATCGGGTAGAGGTAGTCAAAGATCTCTCTTGCTCACGGTTGATCCCTCCTTTTACCTCTCTCTCTTTTTTTCTCTTCCTCCCTCCTCAACCTTCCCCCACCGGTCTCCGTCTTTCTCTGTTTTCTCGAGGATACCTCGAGAGCTCTGCGAGTGAGAGAAAGAAAGAAGGAGAAAGAAAACATGAAGGAGAGAAAAAGAGAGAGAGAGAGTGAGAGAGAAAGAGAGATGGGAGAAGGGAGAGGGGGAGAGAGAGAAAGAGAGAGAGAGAGAGAGTGAGGATGAAAGAGAACGGAACGGGAACGGCGCGGAACCGAACGTACTGAGTAGAAGGAGAAGCTGAAGGAGACGCTGGTAGTGGTTGAGGAGGAGGAGGTGGTGGAGGAGGAGGAAGAAGAGGAGGAGGTGAAGAAGGAGGTGGAGGAGAACGGAACACGAGAGATCGGCAGCACAGTTTCGTGCTCAGCTCAGCTCGGTTCGGCTCAGCCTCGTATCGGCCTCGGTCTTTCGAGCCAAAAAAGGTACGGATTTTCCTTGACGAGTGTAACTCCTTGACCGTTATCAACAAAGTCCTAACTTATCATCGTACGTCTCGAATCGCGCGGTTACGCGAGACGAGCGCTTTTATTAAAGTGCGTGCTATTTCATCTTCTTCTTCTTCTTCTTCTTCTTCTTTTTTTCTTCTTCTTTTTCTTCTTCTTCTTCTTCTTGTTATTATTGCTGTTATAATAATAATAATTATTATAATAATAATAATAATTATTATTATTATTATTATTATCATTATTTGCAATTTAACGAAAGATCTATCTTGAATACACGCGTAGATCTTCTCTTGCTTGGTGCGTAGTACGCGTTTGCGACGTCGCTGCCGTATACCGAGGTGAGTGACAGTAACTTGAGAAAAGCCAAGGCTGCTTGTGCGTCCATCGCTGAGTCTCTTTCCCTCTCTCTTTCTCTCTCTCTTTCTCTCTCTCTCTCTCTCTCTCTCTCTCTCTTTCTCTATCTATCTATCTATCTTTCTCTCTCTCTCTCTCTCTCTCTCTCTCTCTCTCTCTATCTGTCTGTCTCTCTTTCTCTTACCTCATTCTTAATCTGACATAAAAGCATTAAGAAATTTTACAAATCGATTTTTCTATGTTCTTCTTTATACTTTTGTAACCAACGTAAGAATAGTGCATTCGATCAAGAACGTTCGGTAGGATTTCTTCGGGCATAGAAAATCTTCCACGTCACGTACCACCAAGCGTTGTCATTACGCTGATCGTTTTGTAAGAGTCTTTCGATCGGAGAGGCAGCGCATAGAAAGTAGACGTTATATCCTTGATGGGAATTAAACGAGAGAGTTCTTTGAAAAGATACATTGATACGCGTAAGCTGAATAATATATACATCTAAGTAGTAAGTACGTACGTATATAGATAAATACGTTGGATCCATTAAATCAAAGTCCATTAAATCATCTTCGGAAAGTCAGCTGATCATTTGAAAAGTATCACAATCTCTCAAGCGAGATCCTTCAAGCTGTCGGGATCTCACCAACGAGATATGGGACACCCAAGCAAGGCTCGAGGAGATGAGAGTAGCCCAGAAGCAAGTTATCCAAAACGTTTCGGCCGCTAATCCTAATACTAGACCCTATTCTTGAGTTAATGATAGCTCTTCATAGACGCAAGAGTTTAAGTTCCACGCTAAACTGTTGCGCGGTAGCGAACCTACAATCGTATCCTATTTAATGGAGACCTTTCGCGATTGGCCCTATCATTGGCCGAATTAATCGAGCGTTTTTCGAAAATATAACTAATAATTATACCGAGTCCTTTTTATAAATCGTTCTGTCGATGTGTGTGCGTCTATGTGTGTATGTATGTATGTATGTATGTATGTATGTATGTAACCATCATGGTCATTCATTTTTGAGATATGTCTCATAAAGCAAACAGAAGACGAAGAATCTCGATATATATCTACGCGAGAGAAACGTGTGCTCGAAGGATTTTTATAACGGACACTCACTCCCGAGAGTGTCTTCGTTATTGGACATGTTACTTCGTCTCATAATCATTCGGAATAACGTTAACCGGTCTCATTCCTAAAGGGTGGTCTGTAGTTAATTATCTCTCACGGCGCGAGACATTTCTTTTTAAAACCACAGGTAGTCCGACGTTGCTGAAATTATTTTATGTCCCTCCTGCTACCGTACCTTCGACACCTTTTCGCGCCTTTTTTATACCATAGAAACTTTTCTAATTTATAAACAAATAAAATACCAAAATCCGTATCGATCTCATAAAATTATTAATACTTGAAAAATTAATACTTACATTTTTTTCGTTAAATATCAGTCGATTATGATTGCAAAAAAAAAGAAAAGAAAAAAAACAAAATGAAACGAAAAAAAAATCAAGATCGTTCAAAGTCAAAAAAAATTTGTTTATTACATGAATGATATTATAATAATGTGGTCAAATGTTTTGTTCGTAAGTATCTTATAACTCTTTGTAAACATATACATACTACAGAGCATACTTTACGTTGTATACCGATATCCCTAAGGTCATGGTGAACAGCGTAAGAGTAAAGAAAGTAGCTTCGTCATCAGCCCTCTCGAGATATCTCATGTCCATCCACGGTACCGAAGTAACGGGTCGTCATTCACGAAAAGAAACCAAGAACGAAATCTCCTTGATATGAGTCACCTTACATCGCAACGTGTTTATGTCGCTTATCGTTAAGAGACAAGAAATATGTCAGATCTAATCGCAAAATGATTTAAAAGGATATCATCAGGTGCGTACAAAACGTGATCGATTTTTCGATCGCACGATTATACAAGGAAAGAGAGGAGACTTGGGATATACATTTTTCCACGAAATCTTTCAACTTTCTGACTTTTTCTTACAAGCGAATTCGACACCGAAAGAAGAAAACCATGGCACCGTGCATTTAAGGAAGACGAAGAGAGATAAAAGAGAAATAAAAAAGAAGAAAAAAGAATTCGCGATTTGTCGCACGTTCGACCTCTCACGAAAAGAGGAAGAGGAAAAGAGGGAGGGAGGGAGAGAGAGAGAAAGAGAGAGAAAGAAAGCTGGTAGCGGCAAAAGTAGCGGGCAGGCTCGAGGAAGACGAAAGGGCCCGTTTTAAAGAGCCGAGCATTAAAAACAACAATGTCATTACATTTTAACGACCTGTTCTTGGGCTCTGCCCTCCCTTTTAAAAGCGTTCGTTTGCAGGTATGTGGTCCCCGCGTACGGGGACCACCTTACTAGCGGGTGGAGGGAGTGAATAAGAGAG
>NC_060956.1:7052998-7097998 GCF_910589235.1 Vespa crabro | reverse complement strand
TATAACGAACTGTTCTCGAACTTTCACAGTTTATGAGCATCGATCGGTAATCGATATCGAACCGAAGGAATATCACCGTCCCCGATCTTTTTTTTTCCGCTCGAATGAAAACGGGCAACATGGTCGTACACCATAGAATATGGAAATTAAAATCCCCTTCGACCTAATCGTTAAAGATTCGATCTTTGCCTATGGCAACGTTATACGATTCATCAATTTTTTTTTTTTTTTCATGTTACGATATAATGCGACTATGATTATTGCGCGTTCTAACAGAGAATCATAATTTGCGTATAGATATATGCGGTAAATAAAATAACTATGTATTTGATATCATTTGTTTGTCTACGTGAGTGTTTTATATGTTTATTACGTTTTACTCGTGGCAAGTTCATGACGTTAAAATACATTGACAACGTGATTACATAAAAATCACTTTCACGAAACGACGTTTTAGAATCGTTGAATTGACATTAACCTGCTATCGATTTGCGGTCGTGAATTTAACGGATAGGGATTATACGTATACGTACATATGTATATACCATCGCGTTGACGTTCTGTGTAGGTGGATAAACAGAATACTATTAAAATTGCATGCACGCGTTCTACAGTCTTACGTCACTTTATTCGATCACGCGAGATCGTGATTACAATTAACGGATTCGCATGCGATAAGGAAAAGGCTTCAATGTGTTCACGGTTTACGTGCCATTCACTTTGAATCACAGCATTCTTCCTAACGTGTTACCAACGAACTAACGTGTTTTAAACGTTTATTTCAATTAATTGTTCTTTATTTTCGATTAAATCGATACTCTAACAATTGGATTGATATATTGAAAAATTTTGTTTATCGAGATTAGAATTCTTTTGAAAACTTTCAATTCTTATTACAGTTTCATCTCTCGAAATTCAACACCAGAGATATTATATTTTGTATTCTATTTCAAGAATATTTCTTTTTGAAAAATTAGCTCATCGTATTACATATATATATATATATATATATATATATATATATATATATATATATTTATTGATCATGATTTATTTTATAAAATACTTATCATTAATTAATAAAAATGCGTACGCATACATATGTTAGTTACAATTATTTCTATTATAAAGAAAAAGAAATAAAAAGAAATATAAGAAAGAAAGAAATATAAACTCCCTAGGAATTTCTATTTCGGAGCACGAACACGATAAGATCCTTTTAAACGTTGGGCTTTGTTGTTCCGACTCGAAAAAAAATTTGGTGGTATGTCGCCGGAAGGAGTGAATCACGTATTCAGCACTGGTACCCTAAATCCAACACTATTTATGGTTGGGACGTTGACAACGGGTTTAGTATAACTCCCCCTTTTCGACGACACGAGGACTTTCCTTATCTCGAAATCTTGGAAAGTTAAAACTCGAGCATACAGTTCGAGATCGAAAGAGAAAGAAACGGGTGACCCTACTGTATCTATGAATGAACCGGACTTTGTCGCGACATCATCGATGCCAAAGATCCATTCTCCATCCATTACTTTGCATTTACAAGTAGAGAAAGGAGATCGAACTCAATATTTTAAGCCACTATATATAATATAACTTTTAACTTTATATCTAACATTTATATTTCTCTGTTCTTCTTTTCTTTTCAATTTTATTCCACTTTATCAACCTATATAAATTTAATTTTTACTTGATATTCGAAATTGTTAATATTTCTTAAATATTAAAAATTACAATTACAAAACTAAAAATCCTTAGATGGTTAAAAGTTTTTGAATGCTTTTAAAAGTCAATTATCCTTTTTCATGACATTTTAGGCTAATTTCTTGTTCCAATCGTAAAACTACAAGCTTAATCTGTAAAATTGCAAGCCCATCTACGAGCCTCAAGGGTCTCGAAAAAGAATAATTGATTTTTAAAATCGTCTAGAAACGATTTTTGGCCCATCTAAGAAACATTGGACCAATCTCAGTAGTAAATATATATTAGCATAATCATACTGATACAAGTTACATTACGATTTTCGTGTTATTTAACTTCCTTCCAGATAGAATCAAAAATTCGTTCACAAATAATTAATGTAAAAAAAAAAAAAAAAAGAAAAATGTCAATTATGTTACGTATACTTATTTTGATAAAAATATCAATTCATAATGCATAATTAGACAATTAAAAACAACGAAGCAACCTTATCATTTCTTATCTACTATTGATATATTTTTTCGAAATAAAACAAATATTGTCGATCGGAATTTCGAATCTTTATCAAAAGAGAAACAGAAAAAAAGAATAAAAGAAAAAGAAAAAGAAAGAAAAAAAAGAAGAATAAAAAAATTAATAAATGAAAAAAGAAATGAGATCATGCGATACCAACATAACGAGCAAGCATCCCGATGACGCAATTCCGCTCGGTCGTCGAACCGAAGGCCTCGAAGGCGCTCAAGTCGAGCCGGGCACTTTCATTCATTCGGGAAAAAAGTATTGGCATGCACGTGCATGGTCGTTGCACGTATTTCGAATTGCAATAGGTTTTCTCGAAAAAATATCTAAGCTTCGCCAAGTAGGGTACTCTCGAGTACTCGCAACTCGACCGTTCAAATAACACGCATTCCCTATATCTATGGCTCGGCAACCGGTACTGAACGACCAATGACGACGAGCTATTCCTCGTCAAAACGATTCTCCTCTCTTGCATTCCAATCATCGAAACTCTTCTATATTCTTTGACGTTGCAGAAAATAACTATAAAGTAGAACTAACAAAGTCGGTCTTTTTATTAGCTCTTTCAGGATCTCATCAAATGTTTTTTATGCAAAATAATAAAATAATCTAATGAGATAATTTTCTACTCTAAAAGATATGTTAATTTAATAAAATAATAAACTAATATTCCAGTTACCGTTATTGTTACTTTATTAAAAAATAAACTTTTCTATAAAAAGTAATCTAATAATTGAGCTGATTTTTTAATAACAAATATTTGTTATTTAATTATCTATAAAGTAAATTAAAGTAATTAATTAATTTTCTGAAAACAGATATCGTAATATAATTCTATAACATTTGATCATATACATTGTAATAAAAATTTCATAATCCTTCTAGTCATATTATTCAATCTCAATCTTCTGTATTTCTATCTTTTAATCATCCGCGAAAGTCCATAGTCTTCGAAAAAAAAAGAAAAAAAAAAAAGGGAAAAGAAAATTAGGATAGTTTCTTTTTTTTATACTGTTGCAGAGATCATGGAATCTACGTGGCAGTTAATGACAACAGTCATTTTCTTTTTGGTTCAATTGAATATATTACACGCCCATCGGGAACATAAGGTTTGTAAAATTATGAAATGAAATCTTTTCCTAACATAATTGGAATATTTCCTTCGAGCATTTAATCATCCGTTTCAGGTCCACAACATAGTACTCTATCCAGACAAGCACAGTTGGTGCAAAACGACGCCTATCAAGCAGGTAGTCGCGTGGCCTCAATGCTCATCCCAAGAGCTCGACAACAACGTGTGCGTTGGAGCTTGTTTCTCTTACATGGTACCCCACAGCGAGCCGTCTGCTCCTGGTGATTTGATAAGACCCTATTGCGACTCGTGTCAGCCTCTCGACAGTGTTTGGCATACAGTAGGTATCTCGGTCAATACGATTAGGATACCGAAATAGATATTAAATAATAGATGATAATATTTTTAAAAGATTTAACAGTTAATCCAATGGAATATTTTTCGTACCAGGTTACCTTGGATTGTAAGGATGAGGGAAATAATCCTATGACTATGCAGAAAAAGGTTCAAATAATAACGAACTGTTCCTGCAGTTCGTGCATGGAGACATCTAGGATCAAACCTGATTACAATACTTTACTTCAATCATTGGCGGTCGAAAATTTGGATAAGAACGTTAACGTTGTTCACGAGACACCAGATCTTTTATTGAATCCTAATTTAAATTCATCGAAGAATACAACAAGAGACGGTGTGGAAGCTAACGAAAGATTTCTGCAATTGTTCAAGCAAGGATTGAAGGATTCAGAGAAATTAGACGAGACAGGTGCGAAGGAACTTTTTTCGAAATTCGGAGAGGAAATCGATATGGACAAGTTGAGGGATTTGTTGAAGAAATATAGTCAAGAGGACGAGAGGCATCAACAACATCAACAAACTAATAAACAACAACAACAACAACAGCAACAACATCACGGTGCTACAACGATGCTACATCGAGGTCCTCATCATTCGATGGTTTTGGATTCTGGTGTTAAAGAAAAAATCGACGTTGAGCCACATTATTTACATCCAGCGGTGGCTGGTCAAGAGATCAGTTATCATGACAACGTTGTCGTCGACAAGGGCAAGAAGAAAGATTTTTGAGATCTTTCGATCGAAAAACGATCGTCTCGTTTTACGAAATTGGATGCCGACTTGGGTTCTTCGAACGAGTTGGACGACGAACGAGCGGATCGTAGAACGGACTAATTGTAAGCGAAGGAACGACAGTTTCCCATGCTGATTCCACGAGAATTGATCGGTAAGGAATTTCATGCCTGATCCAATCTTAAGGCATCAACACAATACAGTAGATAGCAATCTTATTCTTTCATTTTCGTTTTTATTTTTCTTTTTTTTTCTTTTTCATTTTTTTTTGTTTCCTTGTTTTTTGTTTTCTCTCTCATTAATGATAAAGATATTTAAACTGCTTAAGGGACATGCAATTTTAATTATTCACAATCGAATCATTCTTCAGCTTAACTTTTTTACATGTATATAGATAATAGTACATTTTTGTTAAATTATTCTGCACTTGTCAATGCTACGAATTTGTTCGTTCGTAAGAATTCGAACGAGGATATCGAGAGAAATAGAGATAAATAGAAAAAGAAGGAGAAGGGCATAAAAAATAGAAAGAGAGAGAGAGAGAAAGAGAGAGAGAGGGAGAGAAAGCACGTGATCGGATTCGATACCGTGACTTTCGAATATTTCGTGTTTCGATTTTTCGAAAATCGATCATGTATAGATTAAAAATAAATGAAAAGCTAGAGTTTTCTTGTAAGTTAAT
The DNA here is from genome assembly GCF_910589235.1 of Vespa crabro. Classification (NCBI taxonomy): domain Eukaryota; kingdom Metazoa; phylum Arthropoda; class Insecta; order Hymenoptera; family Vespidae; genus Vespa; species Vespa crabro. Next base: position 7,092,932 of record NC_060956.1, on the reverse strand, counting down.
CTCGTATTCATTGTTGAAAGTGAGAGTGAGAGAGAAAGAAAATGAGGGAGAGTGAAAGAAAGAGAGAAAAAGAAAGAGAGAGAGAGAGAGAGAGAGAGAAAATTTTAATATATATTTAATTATTATTGTGTTAACTATTTAACAAAATCACGCCTTTCGCATAAGTTCATATCAGGTAACAAAAACTTTTTTTAATTTGTTTATATATATATATATAAGTTCATATATATATAATAAACCGGAAGGAAAAACGTGGATGCGCTTTTTGTCTTTTATTTTTTTATTTTTTTATTTTTTTTTATTTTTTTTTTTCATCATCGTTTCTACGTTTTTATTAATGGATTGTAACTGTCATTGTTCTCGTAGAGAATAATAAAAGAACGATCGGTAACAAGACCTGTTATTTTCTACTTCGTCGTGTACTATCATTTATTTTCTCCGGTATATTATTATTTCACGTCCTATATTATTCCTAATATATCTAATGTAAAGTGATTATAAGCCGATGAGAAATACATTTTAACGAATGGATCTTAACAAACGTAATCGGTAATACCAGAAAGGATATCTAAAAAAACTTGATTGACGAGAAAAAGCAAGAAAAAAGAAAAAAAAAAGAAGAAAAAAAGAAAAAGAACAATAAATATCTGAACTTCTTTTTCCTCATTTTTATTCTTCGAAATTTATTAAATGAGGAAATATATAAAGAAAGCTAGATGCATTATCAAAATCTTTCAAGAGATTTCTTTAAAAAAATACAACATTATTAATTGACATCTCGTCTAATCGTCTAATATCATTATCCTTACTTATATCTATTTCTAATTAACATTATCTCTATATTAAAGTAATCTCCCATTATAATATTATAAAATAAAATATATATATATATATATATATAAAATGATATTATAATAGAAATTTTAGATAAATTATTGACGTCTTGTTAATCTTCTAATAGCGTTGTCGTTATTTATTTGTAATTAACAAAAATTTTCCTCATTATGTAATATTATAATCGAAAAAAAAAATATGATCATATATATATAACAGAAAATATATTATCAAAGAAAATTAAGAAACATAGTATACAGAATGTAAGATATATTAAAGAGTGAACAATAATATATATACATATATATATATGTATATATATATATATTAATAATTGGACGAATGATATGCGACGAATTTATGCGTTTTCCATCGGTAAATCTAAAGCGATATCAGCGAAGACGATGATCCTCTGACACGACTGAGACTGCTTAATGAACTTCAAAGTTTCCACGTAAACACTAACACATACATACACACAGATATACACATACGTGTATTTAACGAGAAAAATATATGAGAATGGAGAACGCAATGAAATCTGCAGGTTGTGCTTACATTCAACGAAGGAAACGAGAAAGGAAAAGTCTCTACTTGTGGATCGAGCAAAGGAATGTCGAGGATCGAGAGAAAGGCGGTATGTACATACATATATACATACGTACGTATGTATGTACACACATAAAACTTACTACTATATATATATATATATATATATATATATATATATATATATATATATGTATAAATATCGTATACATATACGATATATACAGATACGATATATTCTCTTATCGTGAGCCACTCCGTCGTCGAGTCTGTTATTACGAAATCATGTTCGGAAGTTGATAAAAAAAGAAAAGAAAAAGAAAAAGAAAAAGAAAAAAGAAATAAAAAAATATAAAATAAACGATTAGAAGCAAGTATTCGTTAAACTAACAGTTCCAATGGCAAGTCGATCTCTGATAACGAACGTTTTCAGCCAATCGCGATCGTTTGTATGTCATCGAAAGTCGAAACGTGGTGACGCGCGAAAAGCATAGACGAGTGAAAGCGAACAGTGTCGCTCGGTTCGTCGAGTCTGTTGTTGCTACTCTCGTGAATACTATTATCAATAGCGTTACTGTTGTTCTTGTTGTTATTGTTTTTATTATTATTCGTGCTGTTGTTGTTATTGTTGTTATTGTTGTAATAGTTATTCTTGTCATTGCTATTGTTATCATAGTTGTTATTGTTGTTTTATTTTAATACTTGTTGTTATTTCTGAAGATACTCCGGGAATGACGGTAATGTCGATCGCTGGATCGAATAATCGAACTCGAGAGAATAATGTAAATCAACGTAATCTATTTAACGTCTATTCGCCGGGTATTCATTGATCCTTGATCAAGTTTGATTAACAAGGAAAATGGATATAGGTATATGAAGAATTTAACAATTTGTTTGAAAAACAATATTATTAATAAGGACTATCGAAGTCGTGACCTTTAAATCTGATCTTCGAAAAGGCAAACGAAGAATCGAAAGGACACAGTCCTTGTGTTTTATCTGTTCAAAGAAAAAAGAAAAAGAAAAGCAAACAAACAAAAAAGAAAGAATCTTGTTTTCGTTACCTCTCGGATTTCTCCTTTTTTTTCTTTTATTTTACCAACATCGAACGTACGTATCAACAAACCAACGGAGGACGTCACAGACGGCCAGACGACATTCTCTTCCTGCTTACGACCTTCTCTTGATCATTCTCTTTAGTGCTTACCGATTCTTCATACTATGAGGTAGTCCTCGCTCTTATTCCATCAAATTAAAGTGCATCATTTTTCGGTGCATGTGCCTACGTTTTATCAAAATCAGACGACGCACCGCGTCGAGTCGCGATGTCCAACAATCCCATAGTTTTTGATTACTTTTGAAAAACGTTACATCCTTCCTTTCGTGAAAGTGATATATATATCTCAAGTTGAAGAGTCCGAAGTTTAACAACCTGCTCGAAAGAAAGAAGACAGTTTTAAACCTAACAGCACAGCATGGATATCATGGATGGTACGATAATTTATTATTTATTATTACTATTATTATTATTTTGTTTATTACTTTATTTTAATATAAAGCGTGATATACATATTATTTATATGACTTTCTTTTTCTTTCATATTAGTCTAAAATAAAAAACGGGACATTAATTATTTAATCTCTTTTTTTTCTTTTATTTTTAATATTCTATTTTAATATAAAGCGTGATATTTATTATTAATATAATTTTTTTTATTACTTCATTTTAATATAAAACGAGATGTTAATTATTATTATTATTATTATTATTATTATTATTATTATTATTATTAATATAATTTTCTTTTATTGCAAAAAAAAAATTATTATTCTTGTAACAAAGAAATGTATTGATAATATTAAACGATTAAAATTGGGTATAAAAGTAATATATTAAATAATTCTAAACAAGAATTAGATGTAATCTAACTTGAAATTAATTTCCTTTCATATATCTAATATCTGTGTCTAATTAATTTATTTTTACACTCAATCGTTATGATGGATTTGGAGATTATCTGTAGATATGTAATAATTCGTAAAAAAAATAATCCTCTTATGATTTTAGTATCATGCGATTAATAATCTGTTCCCATCAAATATATCTACGCAAAATGTTAAAAAAAAAAATGATAAAACGTAACATAAGTAATTTCAGAATCTCATTTTTTGAGTCTTTTTCGAACGTTTTTTACAAAGCGTCTTATTGGTCAATAGAATTTCGTACGATCCAAAGAAAAAAAAAGAAGACCTCTTTTTTTTTGCTAATTGTTTTATGCTAATTTATGCAGATTATACCATGCATATTATATCGTTTTATATACAATATTTATTAGAAAAAAAGAGACATTAGAATAATACAAATGACTCAAAAATGTCACTGAAAAGGAAATAGTTAATTCACAGTTTCCACTTTTACTCGATTTGACATAAACTTCAATGCAGACAAACAATTAAAAGAAATAAAAAGATCCGACAAATTTAAACAAGTAATTCCTCACCATTCATTTAAGACTCGGTTCGTCGATCGAGTTAATCATTTAGATTGATATTTCTACAGGGAGTAGACATATAAATATACGTATGAACGAACGTACGTCGAATAAATTTGGCCTCGACCTCGTTGATCATTCAGGGGAGAAAAAAAAAGAAAAGAAACGACGCTGTAATGCTCAAAACGATCATCAGAGATCTTCGAACTAGCCGCCATTAATAATAATCGCGCTTCAAAATGATTAATTAATTAAAAATGGCGAACGTTCTTTTTTTTTAATCTTAAAAAATATTGAGTTTTATTATAACTATTATAATAATAATAATTATTATTATTATTATTATATATAATTATAATTATTATATATTTATTATATTATTATATAATTATAATTATAATTATATAATAATTATTATTATAATTATTATATAATTATAATTATTATAATTATTATTATTATTATTATTATTATTATTATTATTATTATTATTATTATTATTATTATTATTATTATTATTATTATTATCTTTATTAACAGATAAATATTCTCACGATAGTGTACATATCCACGTACACCTAATAATAATATTAAAGAATTTCTAAATGATGAATAATTATAATAAATTACTGGATAATTATTTAATGATAATATAAAACGATAATAATTATATAAAAGGATAATGAAATACAATAAGATCTCAAATCTGTATTATCCTCTTAACGTTATCACAGATAATTTATTAAGAAAGAATAAAAAAAGATTAACAGTTTTACGTAATCTCAAATGTACTTATTAACATACATATATACATACATACGAACATGTGTATTATTACTCGTGTGCGAATGACGAGGGTTTATTTCTTTTTGTATTTATTAACATTTACATGCAGATTTTATAAGCGTAACATTATTAGCAAAGAAGAAATGAGAAATTTAATCGATCCAGTATCAAAGATAACCTTAAAGATTCATATATATGATTCTGTGATTATAAGAGTGATATAAATATTATAAATAATGATAGTTTAATATTCAAGTCTAAATTATTTGAAAATTATATTTCTATAATAAAAAAAGTAAACAAGAAAAATATATATATATCTACATTATTTATTCTTGAAAAATAATTATTTTATGTAATTTTTATATATTGCGTAAATTAATTTTATGTAATATGTAAATTTTAATATCTCAAATGATTAAGTCTATTTCCATAATCACTGATTTATTTTTATGTATATGTTAGACTTTTTTTACCAGTTAACCGGCTAATGATACTTTGACACATTGATGACCGATTATTATATATAAAAAGTAAAATAAAATTTCACCAACTATGTTCGAGAATTATTAATCGTAAAAAAAGAAAAAAAAAAAGAAAATGAAAAAAATATTTTCTTCATTTCACATGCTATCGAATTATATATCTAGTTTGAAAAAAATATTATATTAATTATTTGATAATGTCGCAATAGTGCCAAAACCACGTAGCCATTTGATAGCGTATACAGCAATTTGATTGGCGATGCGTGAATTAAAAATACAAATACTGTAACTCGTACGTTCTTCAGGCTTATTAGAGCAAATAGTTCATATCGTGGCAAATGTCTCGATTGGGTAGAAATGCGCGTTTATTCTAACAATAAGTACTGAAAAACACAATAATCATATAAGCGTTTTGTCTAACGAATCACAAATGTCTTAATAACACAATGTTAATCTGTCACGAGTATTACTAATGTTTTCACATAGATGTAACTTACGTAATTATTGAAATATATCTACAATCGTTATTATGCTATTGTTTCTTGCATTGAATATTATTTACTTAGTCTTAATGTCATCAATTTTCTTAAATTTTTGAATATTTTAATAATGATTTTATTAATAATTAAATAAGTTCGATTTTTGCAAGTATAAACATGTATGAATTTAACCAAACTTATTTATATTACGACTCGAAAATTACCAATTATGAGCGTTATTAATGAAATGCATTAGTTTTTATATATAATAATCAGCCACCACAGAAATGATACTTAACCGGTGTTAAGTATTCATTTGTGCCAGCTATGTAATCAGAAAAATCTTAAACATATGTATATAAAAATAGAAAAATGAGTTATTTGAACTTTGAAAGTTGCTTCGAATCGCAAATATTTTATTATATTTAAGTTGAATAGATCTTATAATAGTATCTTACTAGAATAATTTCAGAAAATCTCATGATTCATTTTGAGACTTGTAATCACGTATGTAAATATCGAAAAATCAGGCTTAGTTACGATGACGTAATTTTCTAAATACGATCGAAATTTTGGCACGACATTAGACAGACTCTGTGAGACATTCGAAACGAATATGAACTTTAACCTATTCAAAAATAGACATAAAAAAGGATTATGTCAGATAAGAAAATATTTCTTCATGTTCGAATAATCCAAAAATTCATTGCTCTCTTATTTGTAATCCATATGAAACGTTTACCTCTATTTAGCGCTTAGATAAAAAAGGGAAAAATATACGAATTAGATAGAAAAAAATATTTCTTCAAGTTCGAGTAATCTAAAAATTTATCGTTTTCTTATTTCTAATCCGTCTAAAATGTTCTATTTAGCATTTAGATAGATACATATATATCAATGATAAAAAAAAACATGATTGAGATATATTGCTAATCTTATAATACATTTTTATCTTTAAGATAGCTGCATACATTATAATTATTATCTTTCACAGTGATATCAACTATTTGAAATCAACTATTCATCATTTTTTAGAAAATCATACGAACTCGACCCATTAGAATATATATTATATGTATGTACATATGTTTCATGTATACCGAGCGTTCGATATTTAAAGTTTTACACGCAATTATATATCTTTCGAACTATTCGTTATTCAAAAAAAAAAAAAAAAAAACAGTTTCAAGCAGAAATTATTTTGTTTCAATTTTGCTACATCTTCTGATGAAATACAAATTTTATTTAGATGGACATACATTTCAGATATCATGGTAATCCATTTTTTTTTTTAAATGGAATTATTTGTTTACCTATTTGTTTTAGATAGAGGTATAACCCATTCCATGACAAACTCATCGACGTAAAATACATTGATCATTTGCCGTATCATTGCCATATTGTAGTTTACTCACATTGAACGTCCTCAAGATTAGGCTTATCGTTGAATTCGGTGGTAAACACGAATTACTGTAATTATGCTAATGATTTCATTTATCGTTACCTTCGTTTACAAACACAGAATATCTGCAGATTGCTCGAAGGAACTTGTTGCTTCCGAAAGAGCAATCAATATTATTGGAATTATTAATATTAACCGTGCTCATTTTCCATAGTGATTTAAAATATAAAGGATCAAATTTGTCAAGGGGGAAAAGTCATTACAAATCATTAATATGAAAAAAATCGTATTAGTAATACCTTCCAATAAATTAGTTTTACAACTTTCAAGTGGAGTATCATTTATGGATAGAGTAAAGTCGTACTTTCGAATAAAAGAGACAAGGAAGAATTTCTGAACATTCAATGGAGATAAGCTTTTGAATAGTAATCAATGACCTTGAATGATCAACAGATTATAGGCCGATGAATTAGTCATAAAAGTGACTATACGTCTACCTAAATGAATAGTTCCATTTAAGAAAAAACGGGTCACCTTGAAATCTCTAAGACACGACCACCTAAAAGATTTACGACCATCGCAAGGTGTTCATCGCAAAACAAAGTTCTTCTTGAAACACTTTTTTTAATAACGAATAGTTCAGCTAATAATTGTTTGTAAAACTTCGAACAGAACACCCGGTATGCATATTATGTATATATATATATATATATATATATATCGTCACATAATTCGGATGTTAATAGAGTCAACAAACATAATACATAAATCATATCCTAGTTCTGGTGCATAAGACTTTATTATTTGATGAGTCAGTAAATAACAGCATCATAATTTACGGCGTATCATAGTCTTATCTACGTAGTTGTAATCTCGAAAATAAAATCGTTGAAACTAGTGACGATAAGAATTCGGATATAAGTAATTCTTAGCTACTATAACAAGTTGCACTTTAATTGTTTTACAATTACCAGGATGAATTGATTTTACCCAATTAACTATTGTTACGTAACTACAAAAAATTACTAGAAATAAACGAGAGAGATATAGTTGATATAGACATAGACGAGTGATATAGTTGTCAATTTTACGATATCTTTTCTTTTGATATATCTCTATGATAATACCTATGTAATTGATAATATGATTGATAATAAAAGACACTTTAGGCCATATATATATATATTTACGAATGCAAATAGGCTAAAAGAAATTATTATTTATTCTCTCTCTCTCTCTCTCTCTCTCTCTTTTTATCTTTCTCTTACATTCTCTTTTTTATCGATCATAAAGATCTCTTGATCGATTATAAAGATTTTAAAATGATGGGGAAGAAGTTGAAAGGCAATATTTCGTCTCGTACAACTCGATGAAAACGACATCTTTCGCGTAAATATCGCGCTAAAATAAATGACCAATCGAGTGGTACGTTTTTGGTTCTAACGATAGGAATCGGCCACGGGTCGCAGCACATTCTTGGACACACGTGTCTTTCTCGTGAGAATGAATCGCGAAAGTTAGTCTAAACGTGCCTGTAAAGATGTAAACAGAAGAGAAATTGACCAATCAGAGAATACAAAGAGGTGTCAATATATCAGAGTATACTTGATGCGTTCATTTCATCAATTGTTTAAGTTAGCAAACAGAGGATATAAATAAAGATCGTTCAATATTCTGCAGAAATGTATGAAGTTAATAAGAGAGAGAGAGAGAGAGAGAGAGAGAGAGAAAGAGCGCGCGCATATACAAAATACAGAAAGAGATAGAAAGAGATAGAGAGAGAGAGAGAGAGAGAAAGAATGGAAAGAATGAAAAAGAAAAGATAAAGATACAAAGAGAATCATTTACAATATATACCATTAAACAGTTATACACACATACCAGCGCGAACACACATATATTTATATTTTGACCACCAACGGTGAGAGATACCGAATTACTATGAAAACAAGTGTACACATTAGGGTCGTGTAATTAGCAGGGGCGGATACGTAGCAAGAGGTAGAATTTGGTGAGAGAACAAATGAGTCACGGTCATCATCGTTCGTCGCCGTTCGTCACCGTTCGCGTGTCGTCGTCATCGTCGTAGGTCGAGAGAGTACCCGTTAGCGACGGTAGAGGGGGCAAAGTGGATAGTCCCAGGTCCGGCGCAAGAAAATTCCCAATTCAAACATTGCAACGAAGAAAAGAAAGAAAAAAAAAAAAAAAGAAAGAAAAAATTATTCGCGAAATTCCACGTTCTATTTGAAGAATAAATTAATTGGATATATTCACAAATTCTCATTTATTATTCCGTGTATCGTATAAACGATATCTTTTCCTTGTTCTTCTCGAGGAAAGAATACGAAAGTAATGATCAATTTCAATTCGATGAGACAATCATTGTACGTACATTAGATATATATATATATATATATATATATATATATATATATATATATCTTTTTTAATTGCGTAATAAATGAATTCTCTTTTCTCACTGCGATACCTTATAAATGTTTAAACAATGTAAATTTCCGGAAAATAAGGAAAACGAGATTTCTCTTGGAGGAGAATCAACGATCGTTCGCTCAATAATAAAAACGTTGAGATACTAGAGGAAAAAGATTTCTCGGTTTTTTCCTAACAAAAAAAATTTCGATTTTTCTCGATCTCTCTCTCTCTCTCTCTCTCTCTCTTTATACGATGATCGAAGAAGAAAAGAAAAACGAAACGAATTACATACGTCTCTTTTAACAAATTAGAAGAAACATCATTGCGACGTTGACGTAAGAAATACTAAAATTTCTTCATAAGTGTAATTCTATCTCTTCGTTCTTATCGTGTAAGCAAAAAAAAAGCAGAGAAGAAAATGAAAGACAGAGAGAGAAGCATCGGGTTCGTTAAGAACACGTGACAGCCCTAAAAGAGATAGGCGCGTGCTCGATGCATTCCTGAAACTGACAATAAGAGTGAAAGAGACAGAAAGAGTGTGTGTGAAAGAGAAAGAGAGAGAGAGAGAGAGAGAGAGAGAAAGACAGTGGAAAAAGCTTACATGCCAAATAATTCCCTTAATTCGTTCGCGTTCCAAGTATCATGAAATTGGTTGGACGTCATAAAGGATTAGTCATCGTCTATTTAATCGACGTAAATGAAACATTGACTGGTCAAAATCATTGAAAATTTTGACGACGAAACGTATTCTTGACTTTATTTGGTTAATTTAATTCGGGCGTTCGATCGAGCAACAACAGACAGAGATAGATAGAGAGACTAAATGAGTGAGTGAAAAAATAGGAGTCGATGGGTGAGAGAGGGAGTGAGTGAGAAGGAGTGTTAGTAGGGACGAAAGAGAGAGAGAGAGAGAGAGAGAGAGAGAGAGAAAGAGAATCGTGGGAAAGCGCCCAATCGTGGTGGAGGGAGCACGGCGCTTCGAAAGGCAACGAGAAGCCGCCATCTTAAAAGGAGCACGTTGCTCGTAACGAATCGACCGGAGTGCTAACGAGCGAGCCAGCACGAATCGTGTCTGTCCGAGGTTGCCTCAGTCTAGCGTCGCGAATTGACGGTGTTTGACGGTTTCGGGAAGAGTATAAAAAGTTGGATAGTGTGCGATTACTTAGTCGGTGTTTATATATTTAACAAAGTAGTTACGTATTTAATTTAATCGACTATTTCTTTCTTCGAGTGTGATTTGTGTTGTGTGTGTGTGTGTGTGCGCGTGCGTGCGTGTATGTGTATGTGTGCGTATATATATATATGGGCGAGTGTGTACGCGCGCGCTCGTGAGTATATCGGATATAATATAAGATAATCGTCATTGGATCAACGACAGTTAATAAAGTTTATATTATATCGTTCGATCGTAAAAATATCGAGAAGATTTAGCTCGATGCGGTCGTCTCTTAAAAGAGAATTAAAACGAGAGACATTAAAGTGAGCTCCCAGAAGTGGGAGACTTTTTCTTTTCCGTTTCTTAATTTGCGCGATCTTGAGAATAAAAAGAGATACGACGAGGTTGTTAGAAACGTAATAAAGACAAAGACAAAGACGAAAACGAAAACGACGACGACGACAACAACGACAACGACAACGGCGAAAACGACGACGACGACGACGACGACGACGACTACGACGACGACGAGGAGGAGGAAAAGAAAAACGCGAAAATCTGCCAATTTCAACGAAAGTATATACGAGGAAAGTTACGATCGAGTTTCGAGTTTTGATTTCACTATGAGCAAAATGCTAGGAACAAACTTTTGCACGGTGTTCTCTGTACTTAGAAGTCCCGAAGAGGGTGAATTATTAAAGCGGATCGTTTGAAAGAATATTAAGAGATATATTTTAAAAAAGGTAAAGGGGGTGAGAGAAAAACAAAAAAAATATATATATATACACGTAAGTATACACTTTATATATTTATATAGTGTGTACTCTTAATACATATATATATATATATATATATATACATATATATACATATATGCATACAGTGGGGTTGTGTCGTTCACACCATTCGACATTTGCCCAAGGGAAGAAATAATAATAATAATAATAATAAATATTATTATTATAATAATAACCACAAATAAAAAAAAAGAAAAAAAACGAATCACGTCAAACGAAGTTTGTTTGCGAACTGTCCAAGTGAACCGCGTTCGACATAAAACGAAAGAAACAAAATTCGTTTGGTCGTTGACGTAATCCTTTCTATATATAGACTCCCTTGTGTGAATTCATAGACTTTTGTGAACGTTAATTTTCGAGGCCAAACGTCGTCCGTTCGCGAACGTGTGTGATATTGTATCGGTGTAATATTATCAATCGATCGATAATTAATCATTTATAATTTCCAAGAAAAAAGGAAGAAATAAACAGAATACATTTTCAATGATCGCGTAGTGTGTGTGTGTGTGTGTGTGTGTGTGTGTGTGTGTGTGTGTGTGGTGATATAACAAAGAAAAAGAAGAAAAAAAAAGAAGTAAATAAAAAAGAAGAAGTCAAGTGGTAAAAAAAGAAAAGACGAGAGAGATAGAGAAAAAGAGTAATAGTGAGAAGAGGGAGTTAGAGAAAGAACAAAACATATACCCGACCGATATAAACGAAAAATTCGGTCTCCCTCGATATTTAATTATTAAACGTTAATTATTATCTTAGGTCGATAAGGCAGGTATCTGCTGCGAAAAAATCTGCCGATCGAGACATCCCCGACGGCATCAAAGATATCCTTATAACCCGTAATGTATTTGAGATCGCACAAGGGCGCAGTAAAAGGGTGGTACGAGCAAAAAAGAGAGGAGGCGGTAGGAGGTGGGGGCGGTTTGGCGAGGAGTCGAAAGAATAACAACATCAAGAAGAGCAAGAGTAAGACCGAGAGAAAGAGCAACAGCAACGACGCCATCGTCGTCGTCGTCGTCGTCGTCGCCATCGTCGTTGGTGGATCGATCAAAGACAGGAGGAGACGACTTGATACCTCGGATCAAAACGATCTTTTTCACGGTAACTCATTCCGTTTCACGGATCTCGAGTTAGCTAGGATTCTCCTGTTAAGGTCAAGGTCACTTCGTGAAAAAATTATTACAAGTAGCAACAGGGAGAAGATTTCTTCGAGGCTGGTGTGCCTTGAGCGCGGTATGAGCGAGGGTGAACGCTCGGTAACGACGCCGCGAATCGGCTGGCGAAAGCTCACCGATCCTGGAGACTGACACGAATCAAGGAATCCGCCGGCAGATCCGAAGCGATAGCATCGGCTACGGCTTGCTCCTCGGCTTCCATATTCTCCTGCCGCTCTATCTGCCAAAAGTTCTGATGATAGTACGAAACCCTTAGAATTTCCTAAGATCAATGTCATACAAATGGTAGAAAACGGTCCACCTAGAAGAGCCTCGAGAACCTCCAAGAGAGATCCCAAAATGGCGGGTAATCGGTGTCGGTAGCAGACGGGGGTATTATTTAGCCCACGAATAAAAGAAGAACAAAAGAGGAAAAGAAAAACAAGGTTCACCGACCTTTGACGTACTCCTATACTCGTCACCGAGAGCCCATCATCATCGCCTCGCAATCTTCCTCTTGGAATAGATTTTTCGTCGATTATTCTCTCGAGTGTCCTTGGTTCTTCTCGTTATAGATGAACTTACTTTCAGAGAAAGAACCTTACCACTAATAAAGAGAATTGAGAGAGAGGGAGAGAGAAAGAGAGAGAGAGAGAGAAAGAGAGAGAGAGAGAGAGAGAGAGACAAAGAGAAAAAGAAAAACGAAAAAGAAAGGCGAGGAGATCGCGAATCGAATCGTACCACCAATTTTTCCTTCTCTATAATCCAGCCTCCCCTTCCCCTCCCACCCCTTCAATGGACAATAATAATCCATAAGAAATAAATTTTAGTGATAATATGTAGTAGTGGTAGAAGTAAATCGGGAAGGACAAGAATATAAATAGACGAAGAGGAGAAGTTCCTCTCGTGAAAAAGCCGCAAAGAAATCTTTGCGAAAATCACGATTGCCTACTCGTCGTCTAAATATCCTGGGAAGAGAGAGAGAGAGAGAGAAAGAGAGAGAGAAAAAGAGAGAGATAGATAAAGAAATAATAGAAAAATAAGAAAGTTTTATTTTGTTGTCCTACGTGATCGATTGATCTATCAATCGATCGATCATCGTCTCATCGTTATCATTATCATCATCGTCGTCGTCATCTTACGTCGTCATCATCATGCCGCCGACGCCAAGCAAGTTGAATCTTAGCTTCGCCAGAAACGCTTATAGCGTTTTTGGAACTCGTGCTACTGGTACGACGACGGAACAACAACGCGAACAAAAAACGGAACTTCTGGAGGGTAAGAATGGTAAATGATAAATATTTCCTGATGTAAGCACATTGAAATCAAGGAGAAATCGATGTCATTGATCTTTTTATTTATAAATTCACGAATCCCTCGTTAACTCTCGTAATAGCCATGAAAATGATTGTATCCATAAAATCAGTCCTGATTTTCTTTTTTTCTTTTTTTTATATATTTTGTATGTATTTTTAATTTATTATAAAAGAGAGAGAGAGAGAGAGAGAGAGAGAGAGAGAGAGAGAGAGAGAGAGAGAGAGAGAGAGAGAGAGAGAGAGAGAGAGAGAGAAGGAGGTATTAAACACGTTCGCGTGTTCTCTTGCGATATTAAGAACGTGTTTTTTGGATTACAAGTAATATTTTTTTATTTGATTTCTTGTCAAGTCATTGCCGGAATTAATAAAATGATTTCCGGTAATTATGTTCCATCTAATCGTATATAAAAAATTCGGTGATCATTTGAAATTCTTCATTAATGTCATTAAATGTATTTATTTAATTTTAGGTACGAGAGGCAATGGCCTCCTTCATCTGAAAAATGGTGTGGATTACATTAACCCGGGCGAAGAAGATCAGATGGAAATTTATGGGTAATTAAGAAAGAAGAACGAATTCCATTAACAACTTCGACAAGTTTATAAAATTTTATCTGATTTTAGATATTATACGTGTCTAACCTTTTTATTTTAGTTATAAAAGAAATCATGTTTTCACTGTAATTACCTGGTTCTTCATCTTCGTTACCGGTGGTCTCTTGCGATTGGTTTTCCATTGGGTACCACACCTTATGTTGCTAGCTACTCATTCCAAATGTCCATTGGATGAGGCTGAAACGGTTCTTTTGGTCGAAAAGTTTCAAGGAAAGCATACTAGTTATTACGTGAAAAAATTGAGAACGTTAGCAGCTCGCGATGTTACGTTAGTATATAATGAGATATTTTATATAATAATATTTGAATGAAAATAATAATGAAATGAATTTTATTTATTTATTTTTTTTTCTTTTTCTTCTCCCAAAGTAACATACCGTTTGATGGAGAATCGTTGATTGATAATGAGCCATGGATGGATAATGGGAGCATGATAACTATAAAGGAAGAGAAGGAAGCAATTTCAACATTGTCTGTGCACTTGGTTGGCGGACATTTTAAACGTAAGCAAAAAAAAAATACATTTTTATATACATAAATCTCAATCATTTAATTGCATAGACAAATTATTAACGATTAATCCTATTTATAGAGGTTCAATCGATCGTCGTTTTTAATTGCAAGAAGTTAACATACGTATGGGATACGGAAAGATCTGAATTTTTAAAGTTACGTGGACTTGACATTGGTGTATTAAACTCGTCTCTACACCAAATGCAAGGTTTGAGTGCTCAAGAACAATATATGAGGTAATGAAATTATCGTACTCATTCAATTGTTCCTTAGTTTTCATTGTAAACGGTATCCTTTATAATAAGAGATTGATCATTGTTTCAGGCGAAATGTTTATGGAAACAATGAAATTGTAATTCCAGTAAAAAGTATAATAACGTTATTGTGTCTCGAAGTACTCAATCCGTTTTACGTCTTCCAACTATTCAGTTTCTGCTTATGGGTAGCGGATGATTATTATTATTATGCGATGGTTATTCTGAGCATGTCCAGTGCTGGTATCATGATGGCGGTACTCCAGACTCGTCGAGTAAGCAAATTTCTTTTCTGCGTGCCATAAAATTGTTCTAATATAATCTACATTACACACACACACATATTATTTTGTCGTTGATTTTTTTTTCTTTTTTTTTTTTTTTTTTTATAAATAGAATCAAGATAATCTACGATCTTCTGTACACGCGGTTTCGTCCGAATTGGCAACCGTTATGAGAGATCGTTCTACTGGACAAACTGCAAGTATACCGGCAGAACGTTTAGTTCCTGGAGATGTCTTAGTTATTCCACCTCATGGTTGTACTATGACTTGCGACGCTGTGCTGTTAACGGGAAATTGTATTCTAAATGAGTCCATGTTAACCGGAGAATCCGTTCCAGTCACGAAAACGCCCATACCTTCTTCCAATGAAATCGTATACGATACGAAAGAACACGCAAGGCATACCCTCTATTGTGGTACAAAGATTATTCAAACGAGATATTTCGGATCGGAAAAGGTATACGTTATATCATGAAAACAATTGAAAATATTAATATTAGAAAATAATAATAACGATCTTTCAAATGTATACTTTCCGTTCGACAGGTACTTGCAGTTGTCATCAGGACAGGCTTTAGCACTAGCAAAGGAGGACTGGTACGATCGATCATGTATCCACCACCTGTTGATTTCAAATTTGAACAAGATTCTTATAAATTCGTCATATTATTAGCCGGAATAGCCAGCATCGGTGTAATCTATACCGTAGTGTCAAAAGTTATGCGGGGTATTCAAATAAGTCATATAGCTTTGGAAGCTTTGGATCTAATAACTATCGTGGTGCCACCTGCTCTACCAGCGGCTATGACAGTTGGTCGACTTGTTGCTCAAAGAAGATTAGAAAAGAACAAAATATATTGTACAAGTCCAAGGACGATAAATGTTTCTGGTTCGATCGATTGCATTTGTTTCGACAAAACTGGAACTTTAACAGAGGATGGTCTCGATATGTGGGGTGTGGTACCAGCTTCAGATAAAAAATTTCAATTTCCTGTAAAGGAAATAATGAATTTACCATTAAGCGATTTACTAATAGGAATGGTCACGTGTCATGGAATCACTATAATTGATAATCAATTGGTAGGTGATCCACTTGATTTAAAAATGTTCGAATCTACTGGTTGGACTCTGGAAGAACCTGACGTTTCGGATACTTCCAAATTCTCTATGCTCTTTCCCACGATAGTTCGGCCTCCTAAGGGTTCCAAACTTTTAAAGAAAGGAACGAACGAGGTATCGATCGATATGAGTCGACAAAATTCTATGACTTCCGATATGGTCGATAGCATCTCTTTAAGCAACTTAGATCCTGCTTTAACTGGTTCAACAGCCGATTTAGGTGAACAGGGTATAGAAATCGGTATCGTTCGGCAATTTCCTTTCACATCTAGTCTTCAAAGGATGAGCGTAATCACCAGAACATTGGGAGCTAATCACTATGATCTTTATTGCAAAGGAAGCCCTGAAATGATCCTCAGTTTGTCCAAACCAGAATCCAGTAAGTCCAATGTTTTTATCAGCGATTTTATTTCATTTTCTTTTATGATTTTTTTTTATTAACAAATATAATTCATTTATAGTTCCGCTCGATTTTGCGAACGTCCTTCAAGAATACACATCAGAAGGTTATCGCGTAATAGCCATGGCACATAAATCCTTATACCGTCTTCCTTATGCCAAAGTACAACGGATGAGTCGTGAATCTGCCGAAATTGACTTAACTTTCTTGGCATTCGTGATAATGGAAAATCGTTTGAAGCAGGAAACTACACCTGTAATCACAGCTTTGAATACTGCTTGCCTCAAAACTGTCATGGTTACAGGAGACAACATGCTGACAGCATTGTCTGTGGCCAGAGATTGTGATATAGTTAAACAAGGAACACCTGTTATCGTAGTGGCAGCGATCACCCAACAGAATCAAATTAAACCACAAATCTATTTCACTAAAAGTAATAGCCAAGTATCGCCGATATCACCTGTTGGTCAAGGTGATTTCAGTGAAATGACGGATCTCAATAGTGTAGTCAGTTTGGAAACTGTGGAAAGTGGATCCTTTGGAAATAATGTTTTAGAAAACGATGTCAATTATTTATCGGATAAGTGAGTAAATCAATTGTGAATAATTTATTTCTCAAATCGTAAATTTATGATTAACATATTATATTCGTATTTCAGTATGCAACGAACGCGAAACAATTACGTTTTTGCTCTGACTGGCAAAACGTGGGCATTGGTGAAACAATATTATCCTGAACTTATTCCCAAATTGGCTACAAGAGGTGCCGTTTTTGCTAGAATGTCACCGGATCAGAAGCAACACCTCGTTCAAGAATTACAGGCTCTTGGATATTACGTCGGTGTGTATTGGAATTAATTTAAAAAAAAAGAAAATAATAATAATTTTGAAATAATTGAATTTAATCTTGTAATATAATTTGATGTTTGATTTTTTTTTTTTTCCATTTTTTTTTTCTTTTTTTTTTTTACAGCTATGGTGGGTGATGGTGCTAATGATTGCGGAGCGTTGAAAGCAGCTCATACAGGAATTTCTTTGTCAGACACCGAATCTTCCGTAGCTTCGCCATTCACCAGTCGTGAAACAAATATTTCATCACTTCTTACGGTAATTCGCGAAGGTCGTGCCGCACTGGTAACATCATTTGGAAACTTCAAATACATGGCTGCGTATTCGTTGACACAATTCATCTCTGTGATGCTACTTTATAGCATCGAATCAAATTTGACTGATATTGAATTTCTTTATATCGATCTCTTCATTATTTCGATATTCGCTTTCTTCTTTAGCCGAACTGAAGCGTATGACGGTCCATTAGTGAAAACAGCACCTTTGAATAGTCTTATTAGTACGACGCCGGTTCTTAGTTTATTCACGCAAATCTTAATCGTAGGAATCTTTCAATATGCAAGTTTTTGGCATCTCCAACAAATGGATTGGTACGTACCCTTCAATACAACGCTTCGATCGGTCGAAGATAAGGACAATGTTGGATGTTTAGAAAATTACACCATATTCATTATCAGTTCAATGCAGTACATCATTCTAGCCGTAGCTTTCTCGAAAGGTCGGCCTTATAGAAAATCAATCTTTACGAATTACGGTCTTTTGAGTTCTTTCGTTTTATTAAGTCTCATTTCTATCTATCTCGCTCTCTACCCTTTCAAATGGCTTGCCAACTGGTTCGAGCTCGTACTTCCCGATGACATAAAGTTCCGTTTTGTTCTGGTAGCTTACGGTATTGCCAATTTCTTAATTTCTTTGTTGGTGGAATACTTCTTCGTCGATTATTTGGTATTCAGTAAATTACGTTATCGTTGGCACAATATTGACAAGTCTAGACGAAAATTCTTAGCGATCGATCGTGATCTAGCAAGAGATTTAAAATGGCCACCAATATCTCAAGAACCATTACCGGAAGCAGCACCGGACATTCTTATTCGTCAGAACGTCACCGAAATTAAAATCGAAAAACGAGTACCCGAACCTTGCCGACCAGTCGACACAAGCTTCATGAACAGTCCAATCTGTAATAATATCAAACAATTCGGATCTGCTCGAGAAGTGACCTTAAATCCTAGATCTCTCTTCAACGATCGTAGGAATACCGTGTCGATGCAAACGGTACCATGTTTTGAAGGAAAGGAATCAATGAAACAATCTAAAATAGAATTGATGACTAAGAGAAGACACAATTCTGAATCAGAAAATGGTATTAATCAATATGACAAATCTTTTAGAATTCACAACACGAATCCGATTGCAACATTACCACGAAATCCTACGACGACATTGCAACCGCAAAGATTAAGAGACTTCAAGGAAATTCTTGTTCACAAGAGCGAGGATGGTTTAGCACCCAGTACACAAAGCGTCCTCGAACTCGATATATTACCGTCCTGAGAATCGGCTCTTTTGAATGATCGATTATTGATCGCTGACACGAATCAGGAAGATTTTCTGTCTGGATCAGTCGATAAATACTGTCATATATTACGGAAATATTTTACCGCCGATGAAATTGAATTACTTTTATTCGTCGTACCTAGTAAATTATCAATCCTTCGAGGATCTCAAGTTAGTTGACGAACTTTTATCATTAAAAAAATGTTAAAAAGGGTTCCGCTGTTTTCTTCTATCGTAGTTTTTTTTTTTTTTGTATTTGTTTGTTCTTTTTTTTTTCTCTTTTTTTAAGAAGTACGGATTCTCGTTCTAAGTATTATCAATTAAAGGACGGAAGAACGGTGCTTTCTTGTTTCACCCAATCAGCAGAATGTACTTCTATGACCTTATGTGAGAAACTTAACGTTTTTTTCGTGTGTTCAAAAACTCGATGATTATAATTAGTATCTATACATATATATATGTATGGTACGGTACTTTATACAAAACTTTATTGCATGGTTTTAGTTACTTAATCCGATTCTAATAGAATATGAACTTTTAGTTTTGATAATATTATCGATTTGTAGTTTCTTTTTTTTTTATCGTCAAAGCATAGCCTAATTTGTTAATAAAAAATCGAAAGATATCGATCGATGGTAGAACGATCTCTTAGTATTCTTCAAGAATATGTAGAGTGTGTTTTTCTACACTGTGTGTGGTTATAGTAAGATTTTAAAGAATAAAAGCATTTACATAGGAACAATACGGTGTCCACGACAGCTTATAAACGACGATAAATCATTTTTTTAAAGATTTTTTTTTCTTTTCTCTCTTTTTTTTATTTTTATTTTTGTTTTTTTTTTTTGTTTTTGTTTTGCTTGAGTGAAGAAAAAAAAAGAACGAAACTCACGATATCGAGTGATAAGGGTCCCTTTTGACCCGACCTCTCTCTCTCTTCGTTCTCCTCTTCCTAACTACTAGTATTGAAACTTAGCCCTCTCAAGAGAAAGTATTATATCGTTATTTATTTTAAAGAAAAATAAACATTTTTGCTCGTCCACGAAGCTCGATCAAATAAATGGCCGGGTTTTTCTTAACGAAAAGCCAATTTAAGTCTTCGTTTTGTTTCGTACGTGAAAATCGTCAGTGTTCTTTGTGATTAGGATGTTGAGTTCATTTTTAATTTGAAGAAAAAGAAAGAAGAGGAAAGAAAAGAAACGTTAAAAAATTTTCTTGAATTTTACAAATAATTCAAAATACTTAATAACGTTTTAATATCTTCTCTTTTCTTATTGCGAATTTCGGGATGAGTCTTCGATGTATAATCTTATTAGAAATGAATTGATTTCGCATGTAATTATAGCTAGATTTGAATTTAGGATCGAGACCAGTTATCGATTTCTCGTGATATAAATAATATATATTATATATATATATATATATAATATATATTATTATATATATATATATATTATTATATATTAATAATATATATATATATATATATAATATATATTATTATATATATATATATTATTATATATTAATAATATATATATATATATATATATATATATATATACATACACACATATACATATTTATGCTTTCCCGATAGCTTTGCATTTATTTGAAAATTCAACAATTCGATCTATCCAGTTATATTTTTTGTTAACTTAAAATCGATAATAATTAATTCGAAAAGTTGAACGATTTCACGAGTTTTTTTTATAACTGGTATCGTTTATCCTTAATGTATTATAATAGGTGATAATGATAAAACACGAAGAACCTCGTGCATAGAAGAAAAAAAAAAAAGAAAAAAAAAATAAATAAATAAAAGAAAAAGAAAAACAACAATGATGGAATTGACCGACAAGCAAATAGCGAATCGTTCGTTGTCGCAATGCACTTAACATTAACGCGGTCAAGATAATAAATGTGTACTTATTCTAATGCAAACGAGATATAGAAATACTTAAAAACGCGTTGATTTATTTGCGACGCTATTATAGCTTGTGTTGAAAAAATAGTGGATGTCAAAATAAGGAACGATATGTTTTTAACGTACAAAAAAATTTATGCGTGTTTTATTTGTAATTTTCGTACCTCTCTTTTGCTTCCTTTCCAACTACATCCCACCACCAATCTTCAAATTATGGGATTAATAATCAAATTATGAAATTAATCTTTGCGTAAGATATTTAATTGATTGGATATCAAAAAATAATAAAAATAAAAAGGAATATATATATATATACATAAAAGAAAAAGAAGATTTATTAAGCGTTATTACAAAACAAATATCACACCCGTACAATTGATATAACGCGTAATCGAATAAACACGATTAATCTCGATTAATCTCGACTTCGAGTGCCTTCAAAAATTAACTTAAATTAATGCTGTATTATTTATAACTCCTTCGAATATTTACAATAATTCTCGTTAAAAAAAATGGCTGAGATTATAATCGTAAACATAAATCTCAACGCGTATCACGTAAAGGAAATAGATAATGGATCATTCCTACGAGTGTCTTTGACGAACAAACTTATTGTCTTCTTTTATTACTGAACGTTTGAGGTTCTTGGATTTCGAAGACAGACTTCCTTTGCGAATAAATTCTCGATCTTCATTCAAGAACTTTGTGTCATGCAAAGTTCATGATGCACACAAAAAATAACGATAGAAAAACAATTGAATCCATGTTGATGCTACGAATTAATAACGTAAGTTATCCAATCGACTGTTTTTGCTACACGATGATAAATCCCTGGTTGTCCTGGTTGAGCACAGGAGTAACCAGCTGATACGATTCCTATGAGGTACCATCTTCCTGTTTTCTCCAACATTAAAGGACCTCCACTGTCGCCCTGATAAAATATTCAAAAATATAAAAATTCAATTCAATTAAATGAGGAGTGGGTTATCTGATTTTATATATATATATATATATATATATATATATATATATATATATATATATATATATATATATATGAATTCACTCACTTGACAGGAATCTTTACCACCACTACGATACCCAGCACACATCATCTCATCATAGATGACCACGTTGATACCATTCGAACGATGCCATCTTTCACAAATGCGATTGTCTATCACTGGTACATCGACTGCTTGAAGTGTCTTTGGCCGTAATCTCGAACCTAAAATGTTCAATAAGGATTCTGTTTCTAAAAGGAATAAGTTAGTTCATTCGTTGTACAGGTTGTTCCTAAAATGTACGATCAAATATATATATATATGGTCCATGTATTAGGAACAACCTATGTAAATGAGAGATGTTATTGTCTTCCTTAAGGTAAAAGACGGACTTAATAACAACGATAATGATATCGGTATGGTCTACCAGCTTGAAGAGCACCCCATCCAGCAGCCCAACCGTATTGACCTAAAAAGTCTTCGTTTTTCTCTGGCAGGCAAATTGGCGAAATGTGTGGCATGTAATGAACCGGCCGATCTAATCTGAGCACTGCTACGTCGAATCTGAGAACAAGTAGATGATTAAAAAAAAAAAAAAAAAAAAAAAAAAAAAAAAAAAAAAAAAAAAAAAAAAAAAAAAAAAAAGAGAGAGAAACAAGAAGAAAAAAAAATAAGCGAAAAGATTACGGACTTTTTTGGGATTACTGATTTGGTATTTACCTATCAGCTTGTGGTGTGAATTTAAAATAAGGATGAACTCGAATCTCTCGGACACCAAAAGTGTAAGCAGGTAGTGATTCGCTCGCTGAATTGACCACATAATCTCCAAGGGTAACTTGTACCTGACGTGCCGAAGCTCTGATAAACGTAGTATAAAAAAAAAGAAGGGAAGAAAAGAAAAAAAATATATATATATATATAAATGATTAGTATCAAAATGTCAATTTGATTTTATCTATTTGACGTAGGTTCTGTTCTTTTCACTCACTTGGCTACGCAATGACCAGCTGTTACAACATGGTACCGATTGACTAATGTACCACCACATCTACTGGATCCTATTCGTATATAAGCCTAAATAAAAAAGAATATTATTTATTTTTCCTTTTTCTCTTCTTTTTTTTTTAATTTTTAATTTTCAAATACAGTAATATATGTTGGTAATAAAAGGAAAGTATTTATCGTGTTTTTTAAAGCTGACCTGCCAAGGAAAACTTCCAAAGCCAGCTTCGTCACCACCAACGATTCTTCTTTGTGCTGTTTGCTTCGAAACTGGTATACCGCAATCTGAAATTTTAATTCTATTTTTTTCCTCTCCATAAAGACACAATAACCTCTCTCTCTCTCTCTTACACACACACACACACACACACACTTTTTTTTACTAAATTAATCCTATGAAATATAAACTCTTTTTTAGAATAAATATATTGTACATAAATATACATACATACAAAAGTACACAGATAAATTTAATATATTATACAATCATTTCTATTAATTATATATTTTTAAAAGATTTATTTATCCTAAAAAAAATTATTTTCGTACTTTTACCTACTTTTTTCTTTTCTTTTTCTTTTTTTAGAATTTTTACGCGAAATTAATTCTTACGTATTTACGTATCTACGAACAAGAGCCTAATTGCAATATTAGTATCACCGAATTAGACTTGGAGTAAATTCCGCAGAAAGTTTCCCTTTTGTTTTTAAAGATCTTCATTGGTATAATACATCCAAAAGGCATGCAAAAACTATTCGATTTCAACTTTCAATGGTTCATTGATTTAACGATCGTACGATTAGAAAATCGATATCATGTTTTACAATGAACATGATCGACGATTGTGTAAAGAATATAATTTACTATGTTCGCGGTAAACTATTATTATTATTATTATTATTATTATATTATTACTATTATTATATTGTTATTACTTGACTCGTAAGATAGAACGAATCGACGGCTTCAATTGAATCTCGGTTTCTAATTCCTTTATTTTTTACATCGTTTCGAACGATCAACGATATGAGCTCGTTCACACAAACTCAATATTTTATTCTAACAAAACAGTGAACCAGTAAAGAACGAGTGATTAGGATTAGAAACGTCGATAAAACTTCAGCTTGTCGGAACTCGTTTTCAAAGTGGCCTCTTTTCAAATGAAAGAATATCGAAGAGTCGATCGAAAGTGGAAGAAGGAGAAAGTGAATAGAAGTAAAAGGTGCACGTATACAGGTATGCACGCAAGTATAAACTTGACCAGCGAAAAACATGCAAATTAACATTATTCTATAATTGTCAGAGAATAGAAGATTCAACGATAAAAAAAGTGAACGAAGAAGAAGAATCACATGTACATACATACATACATACATGCATGCACACATAGATAGATATGTACGATATAAAGAAAGAGAGAAAGAAGAAATTAGAATAGAACGAATAGACACATGAGTATACAACGTAGAGTGAAAATCGAAAAAAGGAATCATTTATTATTCGAAGAGAATCGATCGATATGATCGATGAATTATGATCAACAATGAAAGAAGAAATTAATGGGAAATAAGAGAAATAAAAATAGAAAAAGAAAAAGTAAAAGTAAAAAAAGGGCGAAGGGGAAAGAATAATGAATGTGCTTGAGATCAGAGTGCTCGAATGATCTTACTTGAATTTTTTTTATTCCTTTTTTTACCGAACCCTAAGAGATACGATGAAGTTGGTGGCATGCTTTTTTATGGGGAGAAGGACTTACGATCGTCATTGGTAGCGTCCGTGTACGTATCCAGCGGAAGCGGTTGAGATTGATCTCGAGGCGTCTCGAGGAAGTTAGAATCGGAGATAGCTTTAGGATCTTTTCGGTGACAACAAGCGAACATAATGCCACCGCAACTGCCGTCCAATAAGCCAGCGGACATCCAGCACATTAGAAAAAATTCACAGGTTCGTCCGTCGGAGCACAAAGTATCGTCGCCCTTCCAAAGCGGTCTTTTCTCTTGACGCGATTCTGCACAAAATATTGGAAACTTTTCTCTCTTTCTCGCTCTCTCTCTCTCTCCCTCCCTCTCTCTCTCTCTCTCTCTCTCTCTCTCTCTCTCTCTCTCTCTCTCTCTCTCTCTCTCTCTGATCATCCCTCTATCTAGTAAATACATTGAGACAAAATAAAGCAAACAATTTGATCGTCGATCGTTCGATTACTCCAAGTCTAGACTCTGTGAATCTGCGTAAGATTTCGTGAATACGACTCTCTTTTAAGAGCTACCTAGTGTAAAGCCTGTGTGTTATTACATTACTAATAAGAGAGTTCACAATGAACGTGTTAGGCTACGTGACAGGATAACGAAGAAATCGTTCGATAGACACAAAGCCGGAAATTATCAAACACCGATGCTACTTTCGCTTCTCTCTAAACAATTAATTACCAAGCGCAAATCGTTCATTTCTTTTTCTTTTCATTTTTTTTTCTTTTCTCTTCTTTTTTTTTTTTTAATTGACACTATATCTAATTAATTCGATGAACCGTGAAATGATTTTATTACAAACTATGAACCCTACCTGTTTCCAGTCTGGGATAATCTTCTAACGTTTGCTTTCGATGATCTGAAAGAAAAGATCTATGAAACGCTAAAGTAATCTCTTATCAAACGATATTTATTGATCTTACTCACGTAAACCAAGATCAATTTTTTTATTCTAAATAGAAATTACAGAAATCTTCATTATCATTCGAACGTTTTCATTGTTGATAATTCAATATTACGGAATATATTATAACTAGGTGTTCGAATTATTCATCGTATATACACCACAAGATGGCGTATGGTATCGAGAAAAAATTATTAACTTTAAGAATCGAAGAGATCAAATCGTTGGAAATCTGTTCTTATTACATAATTTAGAAAAATTTTTTTTCGATATAAATACTTAGAATTTGAAATTGAAATGACATTGAATGAAAATCATTATCGTAATAATAATTAAAAGAATGTTAGAAAATTTATATGAATTTTCTTTCAACATAAAAACTTGGTATTTCAAATTGAAAGAAAAATTTTTCTTATTTATATTTTAAATTTATTTAATTATTAAATTAATTATTTTTATAATTATAATTTATTTAATTATCGAAATTTGTATTACTTATTTTTTTATTTTTATATTATTAATATAACAATAATTAAAAAGATTTTTGAAAGTTTATGAGAATTATATTCCAATGTAGAAACCCAGAATTTTGAATTGATATGAAAAGAAATAGAATGAAAATAATAATATACAATTTTAACGTATTTTACGGTGAATGAATTAATGTAACGGAACATATAGAAAGAAACAGTTAATGATTAATACAAAGAAAAATGTTGTTTTACCTCTAACGTCATCCTCAAAGTCAGGCAACTGATTGGATTGAAAGAAAGTCGTAGTTCCTCCACCAGCAGGCGGTAGAAAATCGTTGTCACGGAATATCAACCTCGGAGTTCGATGACCCATCACCGGTCTGGAGTATTCAGAAACGGGACTTCTCCAAAGGGACTTATACTGCCTCCAAGGTGATGAAAATTGTGGTTGGGGTCCAAAACGTGCAGCTGGATAAGTTCCAACGTTTCTTGGACCAATAGCCGAGCCACTAGATTCATAAACATATCCACCTGGACCACTGGGAAAACGAACGTATCTTCGTTTACGAATTGGATTTAAAATCCGTTCGGTAGTTCGATTATTATCACTTGTATCAGTATGTAACGGAATCATAACGGTATCGATCCTTTCAAGATGGAATTTTTTTGGACGATCAGTGTCTTGGCTGGCCTGGCTCTTCGAAGAGAGTACGAGAACCAGTCCTATGAAAAACCAATGGCACTTCGTCGTCAACCCCATTGTTTACTTTCTGAAAACAGAGAAAATTAATCCTATATAAAATTTAATTCTATAAAAAATTTGATTTTATAACGATTCATTTTGCTCGGTTATTTGATAAAAATACTTATCGATCGTTTCTTTAAAAAATTTTCAACATGATTTGTAGAATAAAACATGTTAATTAATTTTCAGAAAAAGCGTACAATCGTTTCCAATGAGTCATCGTGCAGTTGGAAAGTCGATCGAAAAGTTTCGAGAATTAATAGAGAAGACGAAAGGATACTTCCTTCGTACGAAGGACTTAGAGATAGCGAAATCTGGTTTGCGTCACAATTCGAGCCGTAACGAGCGAAAGTAAAGACATTCATTCTTCTTGGTAAACAAAGAGAGAAAGAAAGACAAATACATAGATAGATAGATAGAGAGAGAGAGAGAGAGAGAGAGAGAGAGCTTTGGAGTTGGATTCGGTGTCAGCATCCGTCCCAATCACGAGAGAAGATTATCGTTTGTTGTTGCCAATGTTATCCTGACCCGTGCCAGCCACACTAATCACTAGCGTTGTTCATGGCTAATTTAACGACTTAACAATTATTCCCTCTCGTAATAACGTAACGGAGAAGGCGAGCGAAACGAAATTAGAAAACGGTTCGAGAAAAAATGGCGGCGTAAAGAATAAGAATAAGGAAGAAGAAGAAGAAGAAGAAGAAAAGAAATTTTGTGTAATTTTTCGAGTACAAGGAAGCCAATGGAATTTCGTGTAAAAGTGACGATGATGAACGGGACAGGATCGAACGGCCTTGTCGAGTACGATCGACCGGCTTCTGACTCGGTTCGATGTGTTAGTAGGTCATTGGCTCTCCGTTCGCCGCGTGAATCCACCAGAAGTGAAAGTGCACTTCTTGCGTGCACGACAGTGTGAAGTTCACGTTCACGCGGTGCCACCCGCTCGACGGAAGTTACGACTGGCTGAGCACAATTCTCGGACACTCTTCTTCATCTTCTTCTTCTCCTCCTCCTCCTTCTTTTCTTTGTTATCCTTTCTTTTCTTTTTTCATCAAAGAAGACATGGTATAGAACGCGGAGAGAGAGTAGTCGATCGTTATGCAGTAGGTAACGCTTATCAGCATCGTTGTTACCTTAATCGGAGCATCTCTTACAGTTTAACACTAGCATAAATTATTTGGCGAAAGGAGATCTTTCTCTTGATCCAGTTTCTATTGCATTTTAAACGGAAGATCGAGAATTATATTGAATCGAAATAGTACACGATCGAGTAACGTAATAACACAAAGACATTGTTTGAAATTAACTACCTACTAATAATTGTTTGCTAATTCTCAAGTACCAACATAAATAGAATTCATGTAATATATATTATACATGTAGATTTATAAGTATTCGTGTAGATAAATGGAGAAGATATTCGATCGATTGTTTTAAAGAAGATAGAAAGAATATTAGTCGTAGGAAAGTGGAACGAAATATAGAGATATTGAGATTCAAGTAATCATGCTCCTTTCTTCTTTTCTTTCTTTCATTCTTCATTGTGCGACATAAGAAAATACGAATAAAAGACAAGGATATGAAATAAGATAAGACAATCTAGTCTGAAATTTTACTAAGAGTACGTTAGTTTTAGAACTTTTCTTGCTTATTACCAAGTAGAAATTAATTATGTTGAAATGAAAATTGAACAAAAAGATCATATGAGATGAATGATAAATGATAGATATATCATTCATCTGAAATAGAAATCTATCTCTCTATCAGATAGAAAATAAATTAATTTTATGAAAGATTGAAATGACTTTGCGTCGATAATTTTTTCTGAAATATATAAAAAGGAAATAAAAAGAAAAAAGAAAAAAAGACGAAAAAGAGAAAATGAAAGAGAAAAAGAGAACCAAAAAAACGAATGAAAAAAAAAATAAATAAATAAACAAAAAAAGCAAAAAGTCAAAGAGGGCTCGAAACTCACGGGACTTTCACCGGTCCCGTGTCTAGCTGGTTCTAACTGGCATATACAACAACACCGAACGAAAGTACCGAGTTTCTTCTCTGACTCGTATCACCACACCAGGACACACCGTGTTCGTGGCACGTAATTGCACCTCTTCGTTTTCCAGCTGTTCGTTGGCGCTTCGTGAAAGCTTCGATATAAGTGGTAACGTTTGCTCGTGCGTGCGCGGACAGGCACATACACACACACAGAGTTATACCAGTAAACATGTAAACGTATAACTTACACGTTAACATAATATCAAC
Organism: Vespa crabro; assembly: GCF_910589235.1. Lineage (NCBI taxonomy): Eukaryota > Metazoa > Arthropoda > Insecta > Hymenoptera > Vespidae > Vespa > Vespa crabro. The sequence goes on along the minus strand of NC_060956.1, from coordinate 7,063,411 downwards.
CGTCTTTCCCTTTCCAGAAATAGCCACAACCCCCACCCTCACATTTTCAGATCTTTTTTTTTCTTCTTTTTTCTTTTTCCTTTTCTGTTTCTTTTAACCGATGTACTTTTCGAATATCTCTCCAAAGAGGATTCCGAATTCTCTGATCGAACCGGCATCGAGAACGTGATCTGTTACTTTCTCCAACGAGGAACGTGCCTCCTTCACTTTCGCCCAAATCGTGTCTTCGTCTGTCTCCTTGTTGTCTTGTCCCAAAATGAAACTAACGAAAATTTAAGATTCTCACCAAACTTTCTCATAGAACGTAAGAAGAATTTTTTATGTTGTGTTATCTTTTTTCTCTTTTTTTTCTTCACCTCTTTACATTTTCTATTCTCCGTGATAATAATGAGAATATTCTGATCAGGATAAGCTAATATCGTAAATAATCATCTCGTGAGAATCGTTTCAAGTAAAAGTTCTTTATCTTTCTTTCTTTTGTTTTTTTTCTTTTTTTATTCCTTTTTTTCTTTAGGTATATTATCTCTCCTTCGTGAAAATAGTTTAGCTTTCTTAACGGTATTTAGATATTCCGGGTCTCTTAAACATTATCGAAATCGTTTCGAATTCCTTCCCTTCTCTAGAGGGCCAGTTTCTTTACTCCAAAGGAACCGGTTCGAAGAAATCACGATGTCAGAGCTTCACTTCTTTCTCGTGGCCTTGAAAGAGTACGCTTCTTCTCGGTCTAATTCGTTGATACCATCTTCGTGACGAATACTTTCCATTGTGTAACGAATTCTTTTCACACGGCATTTGATAGTTTATCTTTTACTGTCATTAAGTACTTACTCATTGGCAAGTAATTAATAATCAAAAATAAAGAGGGAGAGAGAGAAAAAAGATATCGATGATTAATAAAGATCGTTGTATTAAGGAGATTGGTAATAAAAACTGTATGCTTTCGCCTTCATAAAAAGGAAAATGTCTTTTATAATCTTTCAAGGTAAAAAAAAAAAAAAGAAAGAAAAAAAGAAAAAAAATGGGAGAAAAGAGGAGATAACATTAATAACTTTGTCCAGTCTCTATGACTTTCTCTCATCACGAGTAGTTGTGAATTAGATAATTGAATTTGATCGAGTTTGTGCAACTTGTATACTTATATTAATCAGTTAATACAGATAAAGAACAAGAACATTATAATCAAACATAATCATACATAAAAATAAGTGTATTATAATCAAATATTAAACGTAGACAAATAATGTATAATAGATAGATATAATTAATTTCAATCAAAGCTTAACAAATCTGATTCAAATAAATAAGATATAAATTTTTAATATAGATACTATTACGAATATCGATAAATGCATATGATTCGCATATAAATAAAATAATATATATCGCATAGCATCTATATTATATACATATCACATAGTAACACACGAATACAAAAAATGTGTATATTATACAATTCTATTCCAGATAACTATCCATCGAAACGAGCGAAGACTCTATAAAAAAAGTCGAAAGTTCGATATGTGTATGTGTATGTATGTATAAATAAATAAATAAATAAATATATATATATATATATATATATATACATCGATGTATATTTCGATATGTATATTTATATATCGATTCGAAATCGGGGAAGATTCAAACTGGTTTCTATTTCCGCGCTACGTTTCTCCATTAAATCCCTTCGTATTCTGTTACGTAAAGGAGGAGTGCCGTTTAGACAATCCGTGTACATACATCGGCCATCGAAACACGCGCATCTTTAATGTGGTACCATCGTAAGCGCTTCGTTTTGGAGAATACCGGAAATACTTTCACTAGCTACGAGACTAGAAACTTAAAAAATGACGAATCGATCGTCGATCGAATTAATCTTCGTTTATTTTCGTTTCTTTACTTTCATCGATTAAAATATCAATCGAATGGAAATTTTCAATAATTTTAATAAAAAAATCTTTTAAATGGCCGATTCCACCTCTTAATTAATACACATGAATATCGTTTAAAGCATAAAAATCTATCTAATTATTTATAATCTATAATTATAAATAATTTAGGATGTCAATGGAAATCTTACGATGATTTTTCTTAGATCCAATAAAATTGCCTGTTCGAGCATTAAAATCACCGATATTCCGGGTTATTTTCGTAGGTATCAAATCGTTAGGCTTTCTTTTAAAGCATTAAAACGTAGCTAGATGATCTCACTTTCACTCTAAATATCTTTTAAAAAGTTGAATCCATGATAAATATAAAGAATAAATATAGAACTTAACGATCCTTGTGCTGTCAAATATGAATTAAATAAAAATTTTTTTAACATTTTTCAAAAATTTCTTTTTGTTCTTGTAAGAATTGTCCACAAATAAATGGACAAATATAACGATAGATAGATAGATAGAAAGGAAAAGAAACAATCAGAGACTTGAGAAAGCGAGGAGGACTCACCGAGTTGGAAGAGATCGAAGTCGATCTTCCGTGCAGCCTACGCGAACCTGACCTTTTCTGGATTTCTCTTGGTCTCTTTCGAGTAGAGAGTCACTCTCGTTAGAGTCACTATAGTATCCAATACTCTTGGAAAATCGAACGAAAGGAGATAAAATTTTCTTTGTAACAATAATCCTTCCTCTTGTTTTCTTTCCTCTTCTTCTTGTTCTTCTTCTTCACCAACACTATCACCACTTACTCTTCTTCTAACTCGATTGGACACGATCATAAGTTAACACATATGTGACACAAGTGACACGATCTTAATCAAGATCGAGCCATATTTCCGATTAATGATCGAACCGATGAGAAAATCACTGGACTTGATCAGAAACACTATGTATTTCGTCGAATGAAAAAAAAAAAAGAAAAAAAACGAAGAGTGAGAGAAAGAGAAGGATAGAGGAAAAAAATCAAAATCACCGAAAGCACACTTTTTCGACTCTTCTACGCACAATCACATAAAAAAAAATCACGTATTTATGATCGATAAGACGATTTTAATGAAAAAAATAATAAATAAATAAAAAATAAAGTAAAATAAAATAAAATAAAATAAAAAGAAACTAAGAAAGAATTGATATTTTGAAACCCTCGACCTTTAAAGACTTCTTCTCTTTCCTTCCTCAAACTTGATCTTCGTTCTCTTCGTCATCTTTACGATGAAACTTTCCTTCTTATTCCAATTTGAAAAGAAAACAATATTAAAAGAGTAGAAGTGTTTCTCTCAAAGGATCTGTCAAACTAATCAGCGGCAGAGAAGTCCGCGCTTGGTCGAGGGCTCATCACCATCTCTATCCTCTCTCGACTGGATGACTCCAGGACTGAAGGCTACACTCTCGTTGTTGCTCGTCGTTGCTCGTCGTTGCCCACCTTTACTCACAACGTGTTGGCTCTCACTTTCTCCAGCCGTGTAGTTTCATTTCGGTAAGCGCACGATAAAACTCTCTCGCATGTCTCCCACCATGAACGACGACAGCAAGACCAACAACAGTAACATCAGACTCTCGCTTAGTCTCCTTGTTCTCTCTGCTTTGATCTGAACCACGACAAAATTGTCTGCTGGTTTTAAAATCTATCAGGAGATACCACCTCTTTTTCTTATCCTTCTGTACTTATTCTTTTTTTCTCTTTTTAGTGATCCAGGATCTCATCTTTAAAAAAAAATGACTACACTCGTTCAAGGAACGATAGTATCCGGTTTGGTCGCACCAACAGTAGAAAAAAAGGGAAAGAAAAAAATAAAAAAGATAGAAAGACAACTCATTTTTGTGGAATGCATGGATGTTACGAGATCAGACTTATATCCAAAGTCTAAGATCGTATGACATAACGCGGATTCTTAACACACTACATACCAATAAAGGAGATCTCTATCGATAGTGATCATTTCAATTTATTATTATAGATCCATACTCGTTAATACAGTGACTCGTACGACTTGATTGCCTTTTTACTTGTTTTCAAATTCTCGGTAGATATTGAAAGGAGAATTTTATGAAATTTCCACTATGAGGGGATTTGTGATCTCCATTGGTAAATTATGTGAGAGGATAAGGTTGGCTGAATCATTTTGAATGAAATCAAAAGAAGTAGGCTAATCATAGAAATCTTTGAACAAGTCATTTTCAATTAATCACTTGAATTTATTCATTCTATATACTCTTATGATTTATGATATATACATATATATTTATATATATATATATATATATATATATATATATATATATATACAAGTATATATATATATGTATACATGTTCATTATTTGCAATGTTCGTTATTAACAAAAGACGTTACTCGAAAAAATGTCAACAAGAAATCAATGTTACAAATACGAATTTCTACATTGTTAACTCGATTATAACAAGACTATAAGATTTACGCTTTTAACTCAGTTCATATAAATTTCTCTAACAACGAGGTATCTCCAAGCTATTTCTCGAAACTTTGCCTCGGAAACATTATATTAGGAAGTCGTATTTGCTAATTCCCATCGGAAGTTCCTACACAAAAGTTTATTTTCCACAGAATGCCGGAATTAAACGAACAAACATTTTATTGGGAAAAATGCGTATGCGTAGGATGCGTTTGACGTATCCAGATGCACATATGTATATTCTTTTATATATATATATATAAATGTGATATAAAAGTCCGACAAGATATTTGATACTTGAATAGTAGACAAATAAATGTCCTAAATGATGACTCAAGTCAACAGTACCGGTTTTGCTGTAACATTTAAGAGAAACGAAATCGTCGAAACTTTCGCAAATAACTTACGAAATTATAATAACTATTGTTTCGGAATTAACTACTTCTTTTTTTCCTTATTTTCTTTTTTCCTTTCTTTCTTTCTTTTTTACCATTTTTCATTTTTTTATTTTTTTACTACTTCTTTTCTTTTTTTTCTTCTTCTTCTTCTTAACATGACCAATTTGTGTCCCGGCAATTATAGAACTACATAAGGCTATTAGTTACGACGACTATTCGTAGCAGAGCAAAGATCCGAGCGTTCTCCTTGTCCGTCCATTGTCCGCTCGAAAAGGAGCATGAAAAGAATGAGAATGAGAGAAATTTCGCGAGACTCTTTCGAAAAGTTACGACTACCTACCAACGCAATATATACACCGAGTTCTTCGTCAACATCGACTCCCGACATCGTTCAATCGATTCGACATGCCATGTATTACGTACAATCAAATTTGCCACACATTTATTTTATTTATTTATTTGTTTTCTTTTTTTTCACATTTCCGTCCTCCGCTTTGCGATTTCGTTGCAAGTATTATTCATTGAAAGATACAACAAGTGAATTAATTTCCTTACATTCGATGCGTTACATCTTTGTTAAACCATGTAAGAGTAATTCTAATTAATCCTTACAATTATTCAGGTCACTTTTTCTTTTAACTTTATGACATCGCAGATTATATCATTTCAATTATTATATAAAAGTTCCAAAAAAAAGAAAAAAGAAAACAAACGGTGAAAGTTTGACAAGAAGGATCAATTGAACAAAAAAAAAGAAAAAAGAAAAAATACAAAAAAGACAAAATACGAAGAAGTAACACGATTTTGCCTGATAGAAATGTCAGTGAAATCAGATAGTATCTCAATATTTGCTTTACGTTATCCATGGACAAAACGCCTTCTAGTTTCAATTTCATAACTCCGAGAATGACGAACAAAAGTATATATCGATCTTCTTCTTCGACTTATCCTTGAATCTCATAACACTTATTAATAATATTCTCTGGAAATATTTCTTGAGTGAGTATTCGTTTTAATACATAATTTATCTACATGTAATGTGTTTTAAAATTATTGTATATGTATTGTTTATAAATTCTCAAGCTTTCTAATCACGTTAGAACATTGATTAGAAACGAGAAATAATAATAAGTATTGTATGATAGAAAACAAGAATGTCTATTAATTTATACTTTTATTATGATTAATTTATATTTTTATTACAAAGAAAATTAAAAAGATCTGTAAAAAATTAATTTTTGCTGATTGAATTAATATAATCTTCAAACGTTCATATAACATTTACAGTATAATTATATATTTATTATTGTTTTTTATTTAAGCAATTTCTTTATATTCGATATTTCATTTAATCAATGATAAAAAGAAATTAGATTTCTATTATATTACATCCGCCCATTGATTTCGTTTCTTTTTATACGCGATAAATTATACTCACCGTTTACACGATGCTTTTATACGCGCTCCTTGTTTCGCGCTCGCGATTTAATTTTAAATGAACAGAAAATATATTTTTCTTTAATCTTTATTAAATTTACTTTGTTGTCGACAATTCCTAAAGAGATTTTCAGTGAGTTCTTTGACTTTGAGCCAATTAAAAAGAAAAAGTTGATTGCCTAGAAATACGATAACGACAACGAATAATATTTATTTTGATTTTTATACAATCTTATGATATATTTTATGAACCTATGCGGAATAAATATTTTTATAATTTATATATATTAGATTTTCTCTGTAGCATATTTTTTTTTGTACTGGTAGTCTTGATCATTTATGCAATATTTATCCACATAAAAAAAGTTTCATAAAACGAATACTTTGCATAAATCGAGGAATTAATGTTTTATGATAATATTTCTATTAGTATATTAATATTATAATACAATAGTATTTTTCTTATATTATTACGATAAATAAATTGTATTTCTATTATATATTTATATGATCGCGATGGCGAATAATATATAAAAAATAACAAAATAATATATTCATAGATATTCAATTCATCGATACACAAATATATATTTATATCTAGATATAGATATATATAGATATATATTTGCATATCTATATCTGATATCTATGTAGATATCAGATATCTATATAAATATCTATATTTGTTATCTATATAGATATTTATATAGATATCTAATATAGATATCTATATATCTATATATACAGATATCTATATGAATGTTGAAATGAATCTATTATTTTGTTATTTTTAATTAAAGAATAATGAAGAGACTTGACCCAAATGTTCCTTCAATTACGTGAATCACATACACATTTGACCTGGGTGGATCATTGCAAAACGAACTAAAACGCGTTCTCGTGTTGCGCGACGATGTTACGCCGATGGAATCGACGAAGAAAGTAAGAGCGTTTCTTGAAGAGGAAGTCCTGGATTTAGGTGACGTTTATATGGGACGGGCGAAAGCGTGTCAAGATAACATTATATATTCAGAACGTAGACGACGCGAGAGATTATTCGCGACTACGACAACCATTTTTTCCTTGTCTCGTTTTATTTTATATATATAAAAAGAGAGAGAAAGAGAGAGAGAGAGAGAGATCATTTTCTTTCAAAATTCTTTCAATTTGTTTTTGTTTTCTTCAACTATCCATTGATACTTTAAATCAATAAGAATATATCTCTTTCAGCTTTTTCAAATAAGCCAAACAATCTGCCATTGCAATCACGAAAATAGAAAATATGTGCTAATTCTATTCCAAGATGATGAAAGCGAAAGTGAATGACGGTTTTAAATATGCGTAATAAATAACCCTCTCTCTCTTTCTCTCTTTCTCTCTCTCTCTCTCTCTCTCTCTCTCTCTCTCTCTCTCTTTCTCTTTTTCTCGGTCTCTCTCTCTCCTTCTTTTTCCCGTTTTCCCTTTCTCTCTTTCTCTTCCTCTCTCTTTATCTCTCTTATACAATAGATAATAGTACGATGATCGTAAATCAGAAATGAAAGAAAAATACATATTTATTGAATAATTTAAATATCTACTAATCTCACAAATATGCACCAATAATTGAACGTTTTCTTCGTTAGGAAGGTGGAGTGATTGCGTTTAGAGGAATGCCATGTAGCTGCAAGGTGCATACAGCAAAAAAACTGGGTCGAAACGGAGAGCGAGATCATCGACGTTCCTTTTATTTATATAGACGCCTCTCTATAGGTCGGCAGGCGTTCGAGTGCTAGAGCAAAACTTTCTCCGTGAACTCGAAAGTCCAATGTCTCTGCGATCGCATATATTTATAATGTATATATGCATGTATATACATATGATATACATACATATGTAAAACGTTATGTAGGCATCTTGTACGATTAAAAGATCGAGTTCTGAAAATAAAAAACATAAGAAAAAAGAAAAAAAATTAAAAAAAATGGAAAGAATCGCGAATCGCTTTCGAAAAGTATATCTTTTGCATATGTATTATTTGCATATGAATTATTTGCATATGTATTATTATTTCATTTTTTCTATTGAATTTATTTCACATTATTTCACAACATTCATTATTATTTATTTTTTTTTACAGTTAATTAATTAAAATCGTCAACAAGCAAATCAATTGTTTATGTATTATTCCTTCGTATATCAACAGTTCGTTCAATTACGGAATAAAATTCGAACTACATAATATTTAGTCTTTATTAAATGATCGAACTTGTTAAACAAATGACGTAGGCAACGCGTAATAGGGGGCGATAATGCAACAAAATGCTTGAATGTGAAATCGTGAGTTAATGAGAATACATTATTCAAGTCTCCCTAATGATAGAAATAGTCTGGCAACAGGACGAATCTAATTTCTACGATAATTTGGATAATTTCTACTCTAATTTCGAAATTTTCTGATGTCAATCGCAAAAATTCATTATATATTTGAATTTAGAGTAATTTAGGATATAATCATTGCCATCGTATATATCATATTTCTATACATAGATAATGGAATGATATTTTATTTAATTATCTATAAATATTTTTGAATGAAATTAAAATTTCTTTTCTTTTTGTCTTTCTTTTCTTTTTTTTCTTTTCTTTTCTTATCATTTATCGTTTATACTTTCTGTTTATTCTAGAAAAGCCTCAAATCACCTACGCTATAAAGTTTTCCGATGTCGTATTACCAATGAGTAGATATCCTATGCTATGTACTCATTGAAGAGTCAAATAATAATTGAAGCTACATTCAGACTAATAATTAACGTATGTACAATAGTAACAGCTTTGATACGAGATCCAAAATAGTGAGGTTGACTACGAGTATACATTTATTTTCAGCTATTTGTACTTGGTAATTAAAGTAAACTCATGGTGGTCCTTGTTCCAGACAGACTAAAGAAAATAGAGAGAGAGAGAGAGAGAGAGAGAGAGAGAAAGAGGATTATTAAAATCAAGTTCAATGAAATAGTATCATTATTAAACAACGAAGATCGTATTTACAAAATAATCATATAATGAAAATATTATTTATATTTTTCTAATTCGAAATGAGAAGGATTAGATGAAAAAAAAGCGTGTTTTAAATTAAAAAAAAAAAAAAATTAGAATAAAATAACGAAAAGCAAAAAATTTCCCTTATGAGAGAGAATCGTGAATGAAAGTTTCCGCGTTCATATGTGATGATTATCATCCGTATGTTCACGGTGACATCACGAAAAGAGTGAAATCTAATCGGTGACCTCGCGTGTTGTCTGTATGTGTACCAACGTCATCCGGTATAATAATCGTCGAACGATCGGATCGTCAAAGGACATCGACTCCGATGTAATGTCGTTAATTTCAGGTTTCCAGTTTTTATCGTAAATATTAATTAACGATCATATATAAGAAATATATATGAGATAAAAAGCCGATTATTTGTTCGACGTGCAATATTAATAGAGAGATATGATTTTATTCATAAAAATAAATCGTTAAATCGGTGAATATGTATTAATTTAATATAAAATACTGAATAACGAACAAGTTTAAATAGGAATGAAAAAGAAAGAAATTTCTATATACGACTTTCAATATTTCTTTTTAATATTATGCATACATATTTATCTCGTTAAATTTGTTATCCATGAAATTTGATTTCGAGATTGACAAAAGTATCATCATCGATGATCCTACGATTTTCGTTTCGGAGTATAATGGGTGGACGAAAATCGGGAGACATTTTATATATATATGTATATATGTATATATATATATATATATATATATATATATATATATATATGTTGCTCCCTGTCAAGCGATTCTACTACTATACGTTGAAAGAAGATTTTACTTTCTCGAAAGCACGTGAGTAAGTGAGAACAGGAGCCAGCAAGTTGCTCCTCTTACTTTCTCTCACGGATGCTTCAAAAGTAGGTCCCAAATAGGATTAAGAGTTCCTCGAAGGATTCGGAAAACAATCCTTAATCTTTACTAACCAATTAGGCAAAACAACTTTTCTAAAGATTTTCTCAGTATTGACAATTCTTTAAAGAAAAGAACAGAAAAGAGAAAAAAGGAAAGAGAGAAAAAAACGAGAGAAAAATCTTTTAAGATAATTTTTGGCATTACAGAAGAAATCTCATTACTAACTTTCTAATTAATATCTAATTAAGACTCTTTCGCAGCGGTCCAATTA